>NW_007259807.1:235816-273524 GCF_000164805.1 Carlito syrichta
GGGGGGGAGACGCGGGAGTCGGCCAGAAGAACGGAGGGGAGGGGAGAGGGAAGAAGGAAGTTCTAACTCGGCCCGACCCACAGCGCCCGTGCGTCTTTCCCGCACAGATACCTCCTTCGCCCTGCTCCTTCCCCCATTTTTAGGCGCGAGTTCTCCCACTCGTCTGTTGTCTCTTTCTGTCCGTGATATGTCTGTTCTAGGTGCCAGCTCAGTGCTCTGATCCTGAAAGCGGTGGACACGCGGAAACCGGAATGCCTCTCCGCACTCGTCCGCGCTCGAGAGAGCGCGCGCCGCCGGGACCTGGCTTGAGGTTTTGCCCGGCTCAGTTTTTCCTGCAGCGCTGCTGGGTGCCTGGGTCGACTCGCCAGCCACGCAACTTCCAACATAAATCCTCCGGGGAGAAAAGTCGAAGGCGGGGCGGGGCGGGACGGGTTGCGCGCTGGAGTGAAACCGTCAGCCCGGGAGGCTGGCTGGGCGATGCAGGGAGGCGTGGGACCCGGGATCTTAAAAGAGCAACTGGTTCTTGCTGGACACAAGGCTGGCCACGGGGCTGGGCGGCGGCTGCCTGGAGGCTGCACACCGGCCAGCGCGCAACCGATCCCCTCTCGGGTAGTCTTCCCGGAGGGCCCATTCTCTCGCCCTGCCAACCCCGAGGCAAGTGCCCAGGGCAACGTTTGGTGGCACAATGGCTCCTGGACGCGGGTGAGGTCGTTTGCTTTCCTCTGCCCGTGGCTGCCCAAGAAGGTCAGGTAGGGATTCCCTCCCCCAAAACCTGGCGCGGCCCACCTTCACTGTGCCCTCTCCCTGGCCGTGAGCCCTGCCCACCCCTCGAGACGCCCTCACATCCACGAGCGAGGCGCTCGCCCGCAGCTCGTCCTGGCAATCGTGGTACTTGGCGGTAGAGGGCATGACAGAGTGTGCGAAATTGACTAACCCTTTTATTCTCTTTGAGGTAGGGAGTTCTGTCCCTACCTCAAAGAGAAGAGATGGCATTTATCTTTCTCCCAAACGACCCAACTCATTGAGCATTCGCCCCTCTGAACAACTAATAGTCATTCTTTCCTGATTTCTGCTTGTTTCTTTTTGTCTTCCCACTACTCATTTTGCCCGAGTCTGGGAAACGTGGTGTTTGGACACGGTCCGGGTCTCACGCAGGAGTCCTCGATGCGCGTTGGACCAAAAATGTTTTGACTGGCGTCGTTACGACAAGGTCATCCGTCATCCCTGGATAGATCGATGGCACCCAAGTTTAAGGCAAACACCATGAGGGAAAGCCCACGTGCTGTGGACTCCGAGGCCGACTAGGCAGCCTCCGCGGACTTCGGACAACTCAGTGGGGAAGAGGGGACAGAGTTCCAGGCCCGCCTCAATTAATCTGCTGGCAGAACTGCCCAAGAGTGGCTGTCGGGCCGCGGGAGGAGGAGCAGACCCTTTCTCACACTCTCTCGGTTCACTGCGGAGAACCGGGATCCTTCTCTGTCCCCTGGGGGAGACAAGAAGCTCCGGCATGGGAGTCCGCACGCTGCGGCTGCGGCCCTGCGGTCCGCCTTCTTGTTTTTGCCCGAAGCCGGTCACCTAGGGCAGGAGCTAGGTCCTCAGGACTGGCGTTCCCAAAGACTCCTACCCACCCTCGCCGCCCTCATCTCCGCCCACACACGCACTAGCGAGTCTCGGGATTTCGAAATGCCGGTTGCAGCTACTGCTTCCGAGGTCCCCCGCCGCCCGACTCTGGAAAGGGGTTAGGGAGGGTTCCCACCCTAGTAAGAGTAGCTGGACAGTTAAGGAGGGCTTGGCATGGGCCAGACGCGAGTAGGCGGTTTACACATATTGAGTCCACTCAGCAGCCGTGTGGAGAAGGCATGATCATTAGCCTCCCCATTACAGGTGGGGACCACTGAGGCTCAGAAAGGTTAGGTGGTTTGCCTAAGGTCATGCCATTAATGAGTAATGGAGGTGGATTCAGACACGGGTCAGTGAGTGCCAAGTGTATCTCTATGCGCCCTTGTCAAACCTATACCCACTCCATCCAGACTGACGCCCTAGGAGGGTGGAGGGGGCACCACGGCAGAGGTTTGGCTCCCCTCGCAGTTGGGGGCCCGGGAAAGGGCAGCGAAGCCCCACCCCCCATGTCTACACGTGATGAACCGGACTCGTCTGATTCGAGCTTCGGCCCCACCAGCCCCGGGCACTCGGGCTCGCGCGGCGAGGGGACCCCGGGCAGGGCCCGGAGGGCATAGGGAACGTCTGTGAAAGAGGCAGGGGAAAGTTTGAGAAAGCGCTCACCTGGCACGGGATCGAACGAAAAGGCCTTGCGTGAGGGTAGTGGGGGGAACGAAGGAGGAATGGATCTGGAGTCTGGGCACCCTCCCGTCTCCCCAGCAGGCCCTCCCTCGGGGTCCATGCCCAGACCGCCACTCCCAGGAGGAGCGCGGGGCTGGCTGGGGCAGAGGTCAGAGCAGTTCTCCCTGCAGGTGCGCTGTGGGGTCGATTGCTCCTCGCACAACCGAACGCGGTCACGGTCATCCTCGCGCCTCGTGCGTCTTGAGAGAGGGAGCCCACCGACCCCGATCCGCTCCCCTCCTCTTCAGTACTGAGAAGACCAGGGAAACAAATCACTTCGACCACTTAGAAAGCGATCAAACCTTTATAAAAATCCATCGCTCCCAAATCGATGGGTGAATATTTGCTGGGAATTTGTTCCAGAGGAATAAATAAGGAGCGTGAGTGTATTAAAGCAAACGGGGGGACACGGTGGTGTTTTTCTTCATTGATTAATGACCTCTAAAATAAAGCAAGTGGGAAGAGGAGTCAGGATCGATAAATTAACTACCCAAATTCATCATTTTCTCCCGCGTTTTTTCCTCCCGAAAATTATCCTTAGGAAGCCCATTGTGCCTTTAGCTGGGAGGGGAAGACGGGCCTGGAGGTCAGAGTAGAGAGGGAGTGGCAGGAAGGGGCAAGAATACAAGAAGGGACTTCTGTCCTGGAGACCCTCTATCTGATTTCGTTGGACATACCATTAAAAAGTTTGCCTTTCATATTAATTATGTTTTCTTGATGGGGGAGGGGAGCAAATGGCCAGCTGCCTTTGACAGGACTCCAATAAAGGATTCAGCAGCTCTCCTCTCTGCCCTGGGTGCCCTCGCTTCTAGGTTTAAGGTCACGGGTGGCCGAGTTAATAATTCATTAATATAGACATTTATTCAGAAGGGTTCTCTGAGATCCACTCTCCCTGCCTCCTTCCAGAGATTTATTTTCCTGGGAAATGGATGGGGGTGGAGGGAGTCAGGCTGCAGGTGAAGGGGGGCAGGGAGGAGAAAAAAGAAAAATAGAGAGGCTGGATACCGGCTAGGTGGTATCCATTTGAGCAGACAGGTTCCTCTCGCCTGCCAGCTTTAACTTGCTTGAAAACATGGTATCTAAACATGACAAAGACGCTGGCCTCTGTGAGTCCTTTCCCCTGCTTCTATATGTGTTCATTCACTTGTTTGGGAAGCTCCTTTCCTCCATGATTTAGCATCTGGGAAGAGCCGATGAACTGAGGACTCTGGAAGAAGAGCATGCCACCCTACATCCCTAGGAAGTTCCCAAAAGGAGGAGCTTTGAAACGTGCCCAGACCTGGGATCTAAAGGAGCTGCTTCCTCTCCTAAGCATACAGGCAGCTTCTGGTAGACACTCTTCCCCTCAGATGTAGGGCCATGGGAGGCATTATAAAACCAAACCCAAAAAGTCTAGATCCTCAGCTTTACATTGGGAGGGCAATGGGAGCAGAGACCAAAAGTAAATAAGAAAAAAGCAACTGTCAGGTTGTAATAAGTGCTACGGAAAGCCATAAAGAAATGATAAGAGTAAAAGAGATTGCACACAAGGTAGAGAGTGTTACCATTTTGCATTTGGTGGTCAGGAAAGGCTTCTCCGAGAAGGTGTGAAATTTGAATTGAGACAACAAGAAGATGCCAGTTTTGTGTCCAGAGTAGGGCATTCCCTGCCCTAACCTATGACCAGTGGCTAAACCAGTAAAGCAGGCCTCCCCTGAAGAGTTGTCAAGGCCCTGGGTAAGGATTCTGCCTCCTCAGCTCTGGCCACACTCGCTTCCCTTAAGATGCTGTGAATGTGAATTACTCAATATCGTTTCAATACATCCATTCGCTGTTCACATCAGCTTTTGTGACTGGTGATTCAGACCCTGACACAGTGACCCACCTCAAACTGCCTGGAACTCAACTTCTTCAGTGGTCAAACGGGGAGGTGACACTAAGCAGCTTTCTGTCCTAAAGCTTTTATGAAACAGCTACCAAATTCTGACCCCCTTCTCTACAACACACATACTCTACCTCCTGGATATTGTGAGTCTAAGACGTGTGGTGTGTAAAATGTATTGGAAAAACTGAAAACTAGGCTGGGTGCAGTGGCTTATGCCTCTAATCCCAGCAGTCTGGAAGGCCACGGTGGGAGGATTGCTTGAGTCCAGGAGTTCAAGACTAGCCTGGGCAGGTCTTGACCTTGTCTCTACAAAAAGTCAAAAAATTAGCAGGATGTGGTGGTGTGTGCCTATAATTTGGAGTCTGAGGAGAGAGGATCACCTGAGCTCAGGAGGCTGCAGTGAACTGTGATTGTGCCACTACTGCACTCTAGCCTGGGTAGAGACTGAAACCCTGACTCAAAACGAAACAAGAAAAACTGAAAACTAGACAACCCATGTCATTTATTTTAATCACTGTGGTCTTCTCATTGATCTCTTTGCATTTTCACTTGCTTGTCTTTACTCGGTGTGGAAGACAGTGCCAGCCACCCCAGAAAGAGTGTGAGGAATGAGGCAGATGAGGTAGGAGGCCGTGGAAAGCTCAGCACACAGAAGTCAGCTCCTGCCCCAGGTGACACAGCAGAAGCCTCTCCAGCTGACACACCTCCTCTTGGACCTGGCAGTTTAGACATGTCCTTTCCTCATCATTCCTCCTTTCACAACAGTACTTGGAAGGCCAGGTTCTCACTTTGCCGGGTCAGAGATGGCTTCTGGGACAGAGAGACCAAGCTCAGGCGACTTCTGACTGCTCTCTTTCATCTTCTGCCAGGACTGTGACTGGCAGCACCTGTTTACTTAGCTTGAAATGCAGCCGAATCCTCCAGCCCCTTTCCCTGGTCACCCCATAGCTGCCACTCAAGCCATGTCTTTCAGCCACCCCAGGCCTGATTTGGATTTGATCTACTGACCTTGAGGTAAAAGGCTCTACAGTCCATTACCAATCCCTGGGGCCAGTTCATTCTTCCAAGAAAGCATCTGAATATATCCTTTCTGTAAGCAGGGATGTCGGCTATTATAATTTGCAAAGGTCTCATGAGTTTAAAACATATTGGCAGCAGTTCAGTCCCATAAAGATTTAATGAATAACCATTGGGTGCAAAACAGCTGCTCTTTTTTTTTTTAAGTTTGACAAGTCAAGGAAAAGAGAAATAATTGGACAAGGAGAACTATTCCTTCAGAAACTCATGCATTCCCTTCACTATCTCCTTCCTGTATGCCCTTTTCCCAGGAATCTTACATTTTCCTAAGAATCTTTACTAATAGACAAGCCCAACCAAAGTTACCTACAATTTAACAGTTATGCATGATATCTAATAAACACCTACTGTGTGCAGGAAACTATTGACAGGGATCTTTGGGACAATCTACTTTGAAGCTCTTCAAGAAAATGCAAATTGGTTCAAACACAGTCTTCTTTTGATCACTAGATTGTCACCTAAATTAGTTGAAGCCTATAGGCCTTCAGTTGTAGTCAGGATGAGGCAAGCATATTATAGTACATCTGTCTGAAATTAGCAACGTGTGCTGTGCTTGATTCACATTCTGAGGGTTGGCAGTTCCTAGTGCGTGACAGGTTCCTGAGTGCCTAGCAACAGTCTCTGGGAACCAGGATGGCTTCCAGTTATCTTCGTAAATGAGGGGGCCCTGAGATTTCCCCCACATAGTGTCCTGAGAAAAAAGGACCCCTATTCTCACAGGGGCTCTTACGTATACCTGCAGAAACCCTGGGAAGCCTGTCTGACTCTCTCATCAGACATTCTCCTGACTGGCTGGATGCTCCTACTCTCCTCTGAGATAGGATGTCAGACAGTGACACTAAGGCTTGCTTTTCATTGAATTACTTCTGGTAGCCTATGTTCTCTGTGTAAGGGCCTCTCAGTTATAGAAAGAAAAAAAAAAAGAACCTATTCTCACTTTCCTTTTTGAAACTGGAAAACTTGTCTTAAAGACACTGTGCAGATTGCTGTGGGCAAAACCAAAAGTTGTGGTGCCCCTGCCTTCAGTGGTCTTATACTGTGGAGATCTTTTAGAAATCCAATTTTTTCTCTTCATTGCCGAAGTCCTGGAGCCAGTAAATGGCATAAGAGCTCAGAAGAGGGGTCATCATCTTAGTCCAGAAGATGATCCAGTGAAGCTTCACAAATGAAATAGATCACAAAGATCGTCTGCATTCAAGTGGGTAGAGAGGAACTGAGGAAAAGCATTCTAGGACAGGAAAATTGCTTGAGCAAAGACCCAAAGACTGGACCCTACACAAATAATCTGGGAGGCTCAGGTGACTTTTCTTCTTTCAATCATGCAAATAACAATTGGGTGACTGGCTGCCCTATCTAAGAGCCAGCACCTCATCTCCTTGGAGTTCCTGACATCATATTCCATGAATTCAGAAAGATGCTTTTATGCGAATGTCCTGACATAAATTACCTTAATTATGAGAATCAACTCACAATTAAGGTAACTGAAAAACAGCTGAGGGCTTCTGAGTAAAGCCATAAGTACAACAGAAATTGCAAGGGACCATGATTTGGTGAACTTGGCAATCCCACTTACTGGCTATGGATGGTACAAGCTATGACCCTCTGATCTGCTCTTTTTAAGCTTTAAAGAACTATGAGAACTATGTGAAAACCAAAAAGGAATAAAACTGAGAAGTTTAAAATACTAGTTATTTCAGATCCTTCTGAAATAAAAACTATGTAGAAAAATGGTCTAGAATAAGCAGAAACATTTCCCAGAGATTTTTACAGACTGACTATGGTTAATCTCGCTTTAAACAATGAAAAAAACAAAGGCAGGCACGGTGACTCATGCCTGTAATCCCAGCACTTTGGGACACTGAGGCAGAAGGATTGCTTGAGCCCAGGGATTCAAGACCAGCCTAGGAAACACAGCAAGACCTCGTCTCTACAAAATAACAAAAGCAATTAGTCAGGCATGATGACATGTTCCTGTTGTCCCAGCTACTCAGGAAGCTAAGGTAGGAGGATCACTTGAACTCAGGAGTTTGAGATGATGGTGAGTTGTGATCATGCCACTGCACTCCAGCCGGGGTGACAAGAGTGAGCTCCTGACTCAAAAAATAGAAAACTTAAAGATATATTAAAAATAAAAAAATTATAGAAAATAACTTAAGATTCCTGAGACTCAGAAAAAAATTATTTTCACATTGATAGGACTGCCAGATTCTTAAATAGAACTTTAAAAAGATGCATAATCATATAATACATTCTTAGTCTATTTTCATAATACAGTAATTGACAAGTGACACTGGAACATTGGTTGGAAAAGTAACATTTTGAAAATTCAGTGATTAACAATTTGACTTTTTAAAATATTGCTAACACTAAAAAAACAAACACAAAATATTTCTAAGTTTGACCAATTCTGGGCATTTCCTTCTTGTCTGTCTACATTGGCAAGCATTTTTCATTGAAACATATGTTTGGGTGGACAAGTATTTTATTTGGCAGAAGCCTGATAGCTTAAGTATAGATTCCAAAATCAAATGTTTGCCCCATAAGCTAATGTTTTCAAACAGAAGCATTTCTCACAATTGTTTCCTCAAAACAAATGTTTGTCTTGGAGTCAGAGAAGAAGGTCAAGTATTCCAGTAAACTTTTGCATAGGACTGTCGCTGCTATTCTGTCACCTTCAAGATTTTCTGTTGGCTACATTCTCTCACAGATTTCCATGGGTTGCTTTACAGAGATGTCTCCCAAAAAACATTTTTGTAAAATGAGTGCAAGCATTTTAACACTGACTTGTTCTTGATAAAAATGAACTGAAAGTACATGCACATTTAGCAATGTTGCATTTCATTTGTGTAGATGCCATTTTACTTGTGATATTATTGGCAGTCTTTGCCTTTTCATTTCCAGATACAGAGTTGTGACTGACCCTTCCACTCCCTTCTCCCTGACAAAAAGTAGAGCTGAGAGCAACTCTGTGTGTGTGTGTGTGTGTGTGTGTGTGTGTGTGTGTGTGTATGTGCGCGCACGCATGCGCTTGCGCACTCACATTTGTGAAGGTGGAGGACCACTGTGATTTGTCCCCAAAGTCTAAGAAGGTTATTAAGAAGAATTTAGTCTAACTATATTACTGAGGACTCTTTTGACTGCAGATGACAGAAATTAAATTGATAGCAACATTTTTGTTTAAAAAAAAAGGCGGGGAAGGACTTGGTGGCTCACATATTTTAAAAAACAGATTATGCGTTTAGTATAGATGCATTCAGAGGTTCATCTCTTGGTTCTTTCTTCCTCTTTTCTAAGTTTAATCTCAAGCAGAATCTCTTACATGGTTGTTCCTACTTTATTTTTCTAGACAGCAGTCCCAGGAAAAAGATTACTTTTTTCCCTATTGTTCCAACAAAAGTTTTGGAATTGAGTCCTAACAGACTAATATGGGTCATCCAGCTATCCCTGAAACATAAACAAAGAAAAAGAGTATATTGACTGACCAGGATTGGACCTTAGCCCTAACCAAGCCACACAGATTGAGGCAGTCTCCAGGATATGGTATGAGGAGGAGGAAATTAGGTGAAGGTAGCAGACTTCTTGAGTCAAGGAGACAGATTCTGGGAAGTCCAAGGGGACTAGAGTATAAAGAACAGAGGACTCAAGAGGAAAGAGCTACATAGAAAGAGAACTCCAGAGATCTGCAGAGTCTCAGAGAGTATTTAGCAGAGTGCTGATCATGATGTGTGTGAGTCATCCATTTCTCCTCCCCTGAGATTTTAGTTTCCTAAATATCCTTCCAGAGATATCCTGTGGATATATAGTTCTTCCTCTCCCTCAAATGTTATATAATACACATTGTTCTGCATTTAACTGTTTATTATTTTTTTTTTAATTTTTGTAGACACAAGGTCCTCGCTATGTTGCCCAGGCTAGTCTCGAACTCCTGGCATCAAGGGGTCCTCCCGACTCAGTCTCCCAAAGTGCTGGGATTGCAGCTGTGAGCCACCACTCCTGGCAATGGTTACTTTAACTTAAAGATATAGCTTACAGATTGTTTCATATCTGCAAATAAAGAGCTTTCTCATGTGTTTTTATAATGTTATGGTTTAATCATTATGCTAAGCAGTTCTCTACTGGTAATCATTTATATTATTTCAGATCTCTTCCTATTCCACATGATGGTGCAACTTGGCACATACATCTTTTACAATTTCTGATGAATACTTAGTGATGTGTTGCAGCAGGCTCACATGAACTTGTGAGAGTCATTTGTGAAAATTTCAAGAATTTTGAGATTGGTTGACATTAGGACAGTAGCTTAAAATTGGCTATGGTTGGTGTATTTACACCATTAATTGGCAAAGTCTGCAAATAAAGGGCTCCCATTCCCTCATTTCTGGTGGGGAGAGTTGGTTATTAAGTATTTACAGCTCCTACCAAACACTTTCCTAGGCGTAGAATTCCTGGGTCAAAGGGTATGTGCATTTGCAATATGTATAGAGCCAGATTGTCCTTCATTCATTTCTATTCCGAATTCTAAAAAATAAATTAAAATATAAGTTATCCTGAATTCTCAACAACACACTGTTATCAAAATTGTTCATCTTTGTCAATATTTTGAGTGATATTGGTTTCTCAATGAGGTTGTATTACTTATTTCACATGACTTTTTATATGTCAAGTTTTTAATTTCTTTTTATTGAAAAATCTATTTGCTTACTCATGTATTTAGCTAATAAAAAAAGAAAAAAATCTCTATTCATATCCTTTGTCTGTTTTTCCCTTTAGATTGTGTTTTTTTAAATTACTATTTGTAAAACTCCTTGTATGATCAGCCTTTGTTATGGAATACGAGTTGCCCAAATTTTTTTCTCCCGAATTCTGTTTGCTATTTAAACTTGTTATAACTTTTGCAATGCAGATCATTTAAAATTTTGCATATAACTAAATTAATCAATATTTTTTCTTATGGCTGTCTAAATCAGTGGTCTCCAACCTTTATGGTTGTCAGGGACTGCTTTCATGGAAGAAAATTTTTCCACAGACAGTGGGGGAAGGTTTCAGGATGATACAAGTATGTAACAATTATTGTGCACTTTGTTTCTATTATTGTTACATATATAATTAAATAATTATACAACTCATTTTTTTTTTAAAAGCAGCACATAAAGTGGTAGATAAAATAATGGACGGCCACACACAGACTAAAATAAGTATCGGATTCTGACTTAAAGCCTGCCACCAGATGTAGCTGTAAAATTGAAGTACATCAACTCACTTGCCACTCCCAGACAGGGTTTTGATATGAATCTGCAAACAATTGATTTGTTATGGTCTCTGTGCTGTCAAACCTCACTGCTGATGTTAATCTGTATTTGCAGCTGCTCCCCAGTGCTAGCTAGCATCACTGCCTCAATTCCACCTCAGATCACCAGGCATTAGATTCTCATAAGAAGTATGCCATCTAGATCCCTCTCACATGCACAGTTCACAATAGGGTTCATGCTCCTATGAGAATCTAATGCCGCTTGATCCAACAGAAGGTGGAGCTCAGGTGGAAATGTGAGCGATGAGGAGTTGCTGTAACTACAGATGAAGTTTCGCTTGCTCACCCACCACTCACCTCCTGCTGAGCGACTTGGTTCCTAACAGGCCACAGATTGGTACAGGGGTTGGGGATCCCTGGTTTAAATAGCAGTTTTATGTAAATTTAAGTTATATATTATAAAATTCTTCTCTTCACCATGTGCAATTCAATGATGTATAGTATATTCACAGAGTGGTGCAGCAATCCTCACTAATTACAAGTAATTTTCATCACCTCAAAAAGAAACCATTGTTTTTGACATGAGATTCTCATGTGTAGTTTTTATTTGCATTTCCCTGGTAGCTAATGATGTTAAGCATCTTTTTATATGTCTTATGGGCCACTTGTATATCTTCTTTGGAGAAAGGTCTATGTAAATCCTTTGCCCATCTTAAAATTTGGTTATTTGCATTTTTGTTGTTGAGTCTAAGTGTTCTTTGTATATTCTAGATATGAGTCCCCTATCATATTCATAATGTGCAGATATTTTCTCCCAGTCTGTGAATTGTCTCTTCACTTTCTTGGTGATGCTCTGAGAAGTACAAAAGTTGTCAGCTTTCATGAAGTGAATTTACCTATTTTTTTCTTTTGTCACTGGTCTCTTGGTGTCATATCATGACCAAGGTTGTGAAGATTTACTCCTGTATTTTCTTCTAAGAGTTTTATAGTTTTAACTCTTACATTTAGGTATATGATCTATTTTGAGTACATTTTTGTATATGATGTGAGATAGGGATCCAATTTCACTCTTTTGCACATGGAAATCCAGTTACCCAAGCAGCATTTGTTGAAAAGACTATCCTTTCACCATTAAACGGCTTTGGTGCTCTTGTGAAAAATCAGTTGTCCATAAATGTAAGGGTTTATTTTTGGACTGTAAATTTTATTATATTGACATATATCTGTTCTTATGCTAGTACCATACTGTCTTGATTACTGCAACTGTGTAGTTAGTTTTGAAATCAGGAAGTGGGAGTTTTCTAATTTTGTTCTTATTTTTTATGACTTTTTTTCTTCTTTGCTATTCTGTTTCTTGAATTTCCATATGAGTTTTAGGATCAGCTTGTCAAATTCTGCAAAATAACCAACTGGGATTTTTATAGGGATATGTTGAATTTATAGTTCATTTTCAGGAATATTATAATCAACAATATTAAGTCATCTAATGCATAAACACGAGATGTCATTTCCTTTATTTAAGTCTTTAATTTCTTTCAAAAATGTTTTGCAGCTTTCAGTTACAAGCCTTGTACTTTTTTGATAAATTTATTCCTATTTTATTATTTTGAAACTATTATGGAGTTGTTTTCTTGATTGCATTTTTTACATTGCTCATTGTTATATTGAACAATATAACATAAATACAAGTATTATTATAAATACAACAATTACCATATAAATTCAATTGATTTTTGTATGTTGATTTTGTAATTTTGTTGAATTTAGTTAATTCTAATGATTTTTTAAAATGTATTACTTCTAATAGAGATTTTGTGGATTTCTCAGGATTTTCCATTTAAAATCATGGTGTTTGTGAACAGAGATAATTTTACTTCTTGTTTCCTAATCTGGTTGCCTTTTATTTTCTTTTTCTTCCATAATTGCTCAGTTAGAACCAGTACAATATCAAAGAGAAGTAGCAAGAGAGGACATTTTCTTAAACTTGAGGAGAAAGCAATCAGTCTTCCACCAGGTTAACTGTGAACTTTTTATGGATGGCTTTTATCAGTTTTGATGAAGTTTCCTTCTTTTCCTAGTTTTTTGAGTGTTTGTTTTTTTTGTTTTCATTTTGTCATGAAGGGTGTTGGATTTTGTCAAATGTGTTTTCTGGTCTATTGAGATAATCATGTGATTTTGTTCTTTGTTCTATTAATAAATTATATTGAGTTGATCGAGTCTCAGATGTTAAGTGAAGCTTGCCCTGGGATAAATCTCACTTAACCATGGTAAAAAATCCTTTCTATATGTTCTTAAATTTGGTCTGCATGTATTTTGAGAATTTTTGTGTCTATATTCTTAGGGGATGTTAATCTGCAGTTTTCTCTTCTTGGGATATCTGCCAAGTTTTGACATCAGTGTAATACAGGCCTCAGAGAATAAGTTGAGAAGTAGTCCCTCCTCTTCTATTTTTTGATAGAGTCTGTAATGGATTGGTACTAATTATTCTTGGAATATTGGACAGAATTTGTTAGTGAAGTCATTTGGACATGGGCTTCTTTTGTAGGAAGTTTTAAAATTAATGACTCAATCTTGCTTCTTTTAAGTCTGTTCAGATTTTCTACTGCTTCCTGAGTCCATTTTGGTAGTTTGTGTCTTTCTAAGAATTTCTCCATTTCATCTAAGTAATCTAATTTTTTTTGGAATATGCTTGTACATTCTCTTATGATCCTTTTTATTTCTGTAAGATTGACAATGATGCTCTCTTATGACTTTGCATGATAAAAAAACAAAACAAAACCTGCTTATGGCTGAGTGCTATGGCTCATGCCTGTAATCCCAGCACATTGTGAGGCCGAGGCAGGAGGATTGCTTGAGCCCAGGAGTTTGAGACCAGCAAAGCCAACATAGCAAGACAATGCCTCTACAAAAACACGAATCAAAAAATTAGCCAGGTGTGGTGATGCGTGCCTGTAGTCCCAGCTACTCAGGAGACTGAGGTGGAAGAATCACCTGAGCCTGGGAGGGCAAGATTGCAGTGAGCCGTGATCATGTCACTGCGTTCTAGCTGAGCAAAAGAGTGAGACGTTGACAGAAAAACAAACAAAAAATCTTTCTATGAGATTACTAAAAGTTATCTCATATATTTACTTGTGGTATTTTTATCTTTATTTTCCATCAATACGTAGTACATCTGGAATTTATTTTGGTACAAATTGTAAGGTGGAAATATAATTTTATTTTTCTTCAGGTGGCTATGCATTTGTCCTAAAACTATTTATTAAATAATCAAATGATGGCTTTATTATATTTCAAATCCTTGATTTATTTGGGTCTGTTTGTAGATTTTACATTCTGTTTCATATTCATGTCTCACTAGTCATATGCCAGTCAGAAGCATGTTGTCTTAATTATTGTGACTTTATAATATAGTATTATATCTCATAAGGCTCATTACTCTTTCTCTGAAGAATTTTCCTAGCTATACTTATTTGTATATGTGTATGTTCTTCTGTATAGCAATAGAATTAATTGTTGGAATTTTATCAGGTTTAAGGCTATACATTAAATTTAAGTTATACATTAAATTACTTGAATTGACACCTTTAGGGTATTGAGACAACCTATCCAGAAACGTGCCATGCCCTTTGATTTCCTCGTATGTTTGTTTCTGTTCCTCTGTGTTTTAACTTTTTCCTTATATATCTCTTACACAGATTTTTTCGTTTATCTTAAGGAGTTTTACCTCTCTTCTTCCTATTGTACATGGAATTTTTCTTTCATTATGTCTTTTATCTAGGTAGTTTTTATATGTGAAGATTACCACATTTTCTATTTTATTTTATAACGTGTCCATAGGCTGAATTCTTTTATTGATTATTTGCGGTACTTTTTCTAATTATGCTCTTGCTGTTTTCTAGATGTATAATCATACCATCTACAAATAATAATTATTTTTACCTTCTGCTTTTCAGTGTTTCGCATTTCTAATTTATTTTTCATATGTAGTTGCATTGTCTAGCATCAGCAGAATATTGTTAAATAATAATACTAGAGTGCTTCTCCATTAAGCATGATGCTGGTTTTGGAATATGCTTTTTCAAAAGTTCTTTATAGATTGAGAGAGAGAAGTATAGTTGTTAAGAACATGAACTCTGGAGTCTGAATGACTGGGCAATGAATCCAAGCTGTACAGTCTGTCCTATAGTTTAGATGTTTGTCCTCCAAACCTTATGTTGAAATTTGATCCCCAGTGTCGGCAGTGGGGCTTAGTGTGTGGTGTTTGGGTCATGGGTGTAAACACTTCATAAATAAATAATTGCTCTCCTGGGGGCTGGTAGTAAGTTCTCATTTATTTGTTCCTGTGAGAGCTGGTTGTTTAAAAGAGCCTGGCACCTTCCCATCCCCCTTGTTTCCTCTGTTACCATGTTATCTCTGCATCCACCGGCTTCCCCTTGCCTTCTGCCATGAGTGGAAGCACCCTGAAGCCCTCCCTAGAAGCAGTGCTGTCACCAAGTTTCTTGTACAGCCTGCAGAACGGTGAGCCAAAGAAACCTCTTTTTTTTTTTTGATTTGGAGTCTCACTCTGTTGCCCAGGTTGGAGTGCAGTGGCACGCTCCTGGCCACTGCAGCCTTGACTTCCTGGGCTCTGGCGATCCTTCCACCTCAGCCTTCCAAGTAGCTGGAACTACAGGCGTGCGCTACCTCGCCCAGCTCATTTTTGATTTATTGTAGAGACGAGGTCTCGCCAAGTTGCCTGGGTGGGTCTCGAAGCCGCTGGCTCAGGCAATTCACACACCTTGGCCTCCCAAAGCGCTGGGATTACAGGCTGAGCCACCGAGCCCGGCCGGAAACCTCTTTTCTTTATAAATTACCTGGCCTCGGGTATTCCTTTTTAGTGACACAAAACAGCTAAGACACTCTGGGTCTGAGTTTTCTCATTTTTAAAAATTGAGGTGACAATAACAATACCTTTCTGATAAGTTTGTTGTGAGGATTACATGAATAATACAATGTGCTTAAAACAGTGCCCAGCATATAGTACTACATGTGTTATTATTGCATTGTTATATCTACATATGGTTTGTTCTTGTTTGAAATTGTGAGAATTTGGATATGTAAGTGGTACTAAATGTTTAAGGAAGATATAATTTGTCAGACATATGACTTATTTGAGCCTTAATTAAAGAACAAGTAAAAGTGATTGGCTTCAACTGTATATAACATGACTGGAGTTGTACATAAAATCCTACCTTCTGCTCTAACCTACATCCTTCCCACAGTTTAGCTACTTGAGCCAACACATTCCCCTTTCTAAATAAGCCACAGCACACAAGGTTTTCTCTCACTGGCAAACCCTGTGTGATTCAAACGTGTCCACAGAAACTTGTGTCAGAAAGCCCGCCTACGTTTCACATAGGGTTAGGGAAATTAGATAGCACCCCCTGTGATCCTTTTCCCTTTCTCCCTCTCACTATTTATTAAGGGAGTTGCCTGTGTCAGAGCTCACCTCCTCCCTGTACTTCCAGGAAGACTATTTGATTATTTGGGTAATGATGGAACCCCTGAACTATCATAAGATCTTTGCACCAGCATCACAGTTCTGTTCAAGAGTGCCAGAGGTTCTCATGACCTATATTGAATAAAGTCAAACATGTTGCTTCTCTCATTCACATTTCATCATCATTCTAACTTGGCATTCATCTCTCATAACTCCAAATATTGCACCTTCCCTTTTGCCAGAATGATCTCCTCACTCTCTTCTATAAGCACCATTGCCATATATGACCTTTGGCCTTTGCTTATTCTGTTTTCTGTTTTGAGGTCTCTTCTTTCTGTTCCATACCTGCTAAAGGCTCCCATCTTTCAGGATCCTGCTGAAGTCCCACTTTCTCCAGGTAGCCGCCACTGCTCTGCTCATGCTCATCTGTCTGGGAACTCCTATAGTTTGTACTCTCTGGGTCATTTCGGGGACTGACATTCTGAACTGTCATGTATTGTTCTAAACTCAAAAATATATGCTAGACTTGCCTCCCAAGTAAAATAATACATTTCTGGAGTACAGGGATTGTGACTTAGCTTTGTTTTCATATACCACTTAGTACCTAACATGCCACTAGCCACATAAAGGCTCTCATCAAATACCTGTTTAATCAAGATTGAATTAATGAATGCATTAGTAAGTGAATGAATGAATGAGAACATACCTAAATATATATACAAATGAATGAATGAATTGGCCCCAAATTCCCACCACATGGAGGCCTGTCAGAGACAAAACTGAGCGTCAAAGCCAATAGGAGGCTCATGGTGCTTAGAGACTACGGTAGAGGTAGAGGATGGGATTGGCAACCTAGGGAGTTTGAGGAGAAGCTCTCTGTTTCAGGAGGGTGCTATCTTGTGCCCTTGTCATAAATAGCTTCACACTGAATTACTTTCCCACTAGCACATGCTTATACTCCTAAATACTTCCTGAAGCAAAGGGTCTCTGCCCCTGAGACCCCCATATAGCCCTCACACAGCCCTTTAGATGTGTTGAACAACACCTTCATAAACAGTTCTTCCAATGAAGGAAGGAAAATTAAGAGATTCTTCCTCTCAAGTGTAATGACCTGATAAAATTACCGCATTACTATTATCTCTTGCAAGTCTTCCCTGTGGTCTCATAATTTCCATTAAGACCTTATAAGCACAAGCCAGAAGTGTGTGGTCCATCTTCTCTTTAATAAGAAATGCCAGCACACGTCTGTGGACTGGCAGAATGCACTCATATCTCACACAGGAGCAAGACGGAGACATTCTAAATGAGCTCCATGGAGTGTAATCATGGGGCCAAGAAATCTAAGTATAACACATGATGTGATCTAATCGACACAGAGGAAAGAATCAGGAATGTGGCTGATGCTAGCAAAGCACCAAATAATCTGAGAGAGCAATCAAATTAATTTTGGACTCCATGGCTTTCATAAATTCTACACAGAATACAGAGTTTGGAAATAGCATAAGTTACATCAGCTTCTGAAAAAATGGAGGAAACTTGTATTTATTAAATACACTTGGTTTCCAGATTTATGAGTCAAAAGTGAACAAATAAACACATTCAGAAGGGAAACCCTTCTTCTATGGGGATGTGGTAGGCCAGCACAGATGGACGGCTAAGAAGAGAAAAGGATGGTGACAAAAATTAGAGAATGACTCCCACTTCTCTGAAGGAACAGAATGCCAGAGGCTGGGAAACCTCATTTTGCCTAGCTTTCCACGACCTCCCTTGTGAGGGGTTTGCCACCAGCTGATGTAACATATAGGTGTATCATGAAAAACCTGTACTGGCCACCGCTCCTTTGACAAGGAATGGGAGCTTGATACAATCACAGCTCTCTTTACATGACTAGGTAGCCTTGTCCAAGATCTTCTCTGGCCAGAAGCAAACTTTGCTGAAGAGGGGTTGGCTGACCAATCAGATTTTTTTATCTCACGTAGTGTGATTTGGGGATAGAATCTCTGGCTCTATAAGAGCAGGTTCTTTGGAAGAAGAGTGAGAATTTATCACCCCATAGCAGCATAGTTGAAGAAACAATAAGATGGCCTCTTCTCTAGAGTTGTGTTGTTTCTTTCTTTTTTTTTTTCTTTTGAGTTGGAGTCTCACTCTGTCACCCAGACTGGAGTGCAGTGGCCACTCCCGGCCACCGCAGCCTCAACCGGCTGGGCTCTGGCAATCCTTCCGCCTCAGCCTTCCAAGTAGCTGGAACTACAGGCACGCGCTACCACGCCTGTCTAATTTTTGATTTTTTGTAGAGATAAGGTCTCGCCACGTTGCCCAGGTGGGTCTTGAACCCGCGGGCTCAGGCAATCCACTCACCTCGGCCTCCCAAAGTGCTGGGATTACAGGCTGAGCCACCGAGCCCGGCCTGTGTTGTTTCTTAAAGAACATCACAGCTCCAGTAGGACAGGGCTCTTTAAGGCATCCTGAATGAGGGGACTTCTCTTCCATCTGAAGTCCCAACAACCATGCTAGGCAATTATTCCTCACCCAGGGTCTTTGAGGTTCATGGAGGCCATTTACACATCTATGAACTCGATGGGAAAAAATTCATTGGCTTATCCAACATGTTCTTGTGATTATTTCGGCCTCAGATGAGAAAAAAAGAGTTTAAATTCTTCATCCTCACCTTTGTCTGAATTGAAATGCAATATATGTTATATGATGTTCAGGGTATACCTCTACCATCAAAAGTAAATTAATGGTGAGCAAAAGGGGAGAGTTTTGAGAAAGGAGATTTCGTGTTCCTCTAGACTAAACACCTAGCAAAGTTAGCAGGGAATTTTCTATGACCAATTCCCTTGAGAAGCTAGGATTTGAAATGTTTGAAGTATGCCCACTAAAAAATGATGACAAGCCAATATCTGTGATTCCAAAGCCGTGAGTGTTGAAAACTCAGATTGAGTCACATTGGTTTTAATGATCCGTATTTTGTCCTAGACTTGGGTCATGAATTACCCACAATTTCTCTTCATGGAACACATCTGTACTCTCCATGGATCGAGGCCTCATTAGACTATTTTCTTGTTGCAAAAACCAGGGCAGTTTTATAAGACAGCAGGGCAGTATGTCAAGCCTGCATGAAATCTGAGCAGTAATCTCATCTGGCATGTGTCAAGGCATCCATCTCCACGTGTAGGAGGTGTTTCTGCATCTGCATATGTACCTGGAATCTAGAAGCTTCAAATCACAGGTAACTTGAAGCTCATACTCTCTTTGTTAAAGGTCTACAGAGTAGCAACAGCATAAGATAGAGGGGTGGATCCCTTGCTAACATATTAACAGAAGTACCAGGAGAGGCTACCAAGGCAAAAACAAGAACAAATGTGTAATTCTATGGGGCATCCTAGAGAACACAGGGAAACATTCTGAAGCAGATTGGCACAGCCTACGAGCAGAAGAGGTGACATTTGTCTCTTTCTCAAGTATAATGTTCCTTACTCGACTGGCATGTTGTTGCATATGACTGTGTCCCAGGCACTTTCAGATACAGGAGCACCAAGATAAACGGAGGCAGTACTTGCTCACACACAGTCTATTGTCACCAAGGGTACATTGCCCGAAAACATCTGGAAGATTATTTTGGCAAGTCAGGAAAATTAAGTGATATACAAGGTATCTGGTCCATGCTAGAAGTGGTTTTTTTCATAGTTTTATTGAGGTATAGTTTGACTAATAAAAATGATATATATTTAAGGTACACAATATGATGATTTATGTGTACACTGTGAAATGATTACCACAATCAAGCTAATGAACACTTTCATTGTCTCACAATTACCCTTTTGAATATATGATAAGAATAAAGATGTGGCTTTTTAAAATGACAAGGATATATCCCATTTTAGAAAGTTTAAATTTCTAAAAGTGAAGGAAAAGGAATAAGACTCCATAGTTTAGGATCTGACATAAACAAGGTGAGCACAAAATACATAAAGATTAATTTTTCTTTTTTTTTTGAGTTGGAGTCTCACTCTGTCACCCAGACTGGAGTGCAGTGTCTGCTCCCGGCCACCGCAGCCTCGACCTGCTGGGCTCCAGCGATCCTTCCACCTCAGCCTTCCGAGTAGCCGGAATTACAGGCGCGTGCTAACACGCCAGGCTAATTTTTTTATTTTATTGTAGAGATGAGGTCTTGAACCCATTGCTCAGGCAATCCACTCACCTCAGCCTCCCAAAGGTGTGGGATTACAGGCTGAGCCACCGAGCCCGGCTAGGATTAATTTTTCAAACTCCTTAAACTTGAGAAATAAAATTGCTCAAGTCATATCTATTTTATCTAGCCTATTTGTTTAAAGGTTGATTTTTTCCAAAACATAAGATGTTTCTAAAGAAGAATTTATTTTTCTTTCTGAAGACATCTCCTGTTAGTGGTGATAGCAAGCCATGCTCTGAAAGGTCTTAGTGCTCCCCATTTTCCATCAGTACCTCCCACTCCTCAGCCCACATTCATCATAAAGGAAATGGACTAAAAAGAGCTACGCAAACATAGCTTCAAGCCAAGTCCCCAGCCCTGCTCCTATTCCACCTTTTGCCACCAGAATGTTAACACCCAAGACTCTCCATCTGTGGTTATTCTGTGGCGTTTGAACCTTGATCCTACCTTGGCAAAAGCACAGAAGTAATGATTTTGTGAGAAGTAAGAGGGGGTTGTGCTGGGTTGAATGGCATTTCCCCAAAATTCATGTCCTCTTGGAAACTCAGGATGTGATCTTATTTGAAAATAATACTTTATAGTAATTTGAAATACTTTACCAATGTAAGTATTTAAGTTAAGACAAGGTCATATTGGGGCAGGGTGGCCCTAATTCAATGACTGGTATAACCTTATATGAAGGCTACACAGAGACACAGACAGAAGAAGTCCAAATGAAGACGGAGTCAGAGATTAGAGTTATGTTGCCACAAGCCAAGGAGCCACCAGAAGTTGGAGGAGACAAGGAAGGATCCTCCCTTGAATCACTCGGAAGGGAGCATGACCCCCATTGACACCTTGATTTCTGACTCCTTTAACTGTGAGAGAATACATTTCTGTTGTTTCAAGTCACCCGGTCTGTGGTACTTTTTTACAGCAGTCTGAGGAAACTAACATTTGGGTCATGAAAAGAACTGTGGTCACAAACAAAAAGAAATAGATGTTCACTGAAAGAAAGAATGGATGGATGGATGACTCTTCATCAGTGAAATGCCTGTGTGCTGGGGCCTGGTGCTGGCTGCCAAGGTAAGGTTCACCATGGCAGAAGTGGGCGATCAGAAGAGTCAACAGCTATGACTCCTCACAATTCCAGGCTTAAGTGTGACCTGGCATTTGCAACATCCCTTCTATTTGCCTCAGGAATAGTCCCTGGATTTGCTGTGTCTCCCCTGCTGCTGTGCAACTGCCAAAGAAGACCCAGGCCCTCAGGATGATGGATCATTTAAATTAGTACTCAGGGCCAGGTGTAGTAGCTCAACCTGTAATCCCAGCACTTTGGGATCCTCTCGCCTCTGCTAGAGGATTGCCTGAGACCAAGCTGGGCAACTGGGTTAGACCTCGTCTCTACAATAAATTACAAAAAAAAAATCTAGTTGGGCATGGTGGCGCATACCTGTAGTTCCAGCTACTTGGAAGGCTGAGGTGGAAGGATCGCTGGAGCCCAGCAAGTCGAGGCTGCGGTGGCGGTGAGTGTGGCACTGCACTCCAGCCTGGGTGATGGAGTGCGACTCCAACTCAAAAATAAATTTAAAAACTAGCACTTGACAAATTAAAAACACAATGAGATACCACCTTACACTGGTCAGAATGGCCATTACTAAAAAATAAAAAAACAGATGTGGACACAGATGTGGTGAAAAGGGAACACATACTCTGTTACTCTGTTGGTGGGAGTGCAAATTAGTAAAACTTCTGTGGAAATCAGTATGGAGATTTCTCAAACCACTAAAAAAAGTTCTACCAATCCAGTAATCTCACTACTCGCTATCTACCCAAAAGAATAGAGGTTGTTATTCAAAAAAGACACCTGCGCCAGCATGTTTATAGCAGCACAATTCACAATTGTAAACGATCAACCTACATGCCCATCAACTGATGAGTGGGTAATAAAAATGTTATATGTGGCCGGGCTCAGTGGCTCAGCCTGTAATCCCGCGCCTTTGGGAGGCTGAGGTGAGTGGATTGCCTGAGCCCGCGGGTTCGAGACCCGCCTGGGCAGCGAGACCTCATCTCCATAATAAATCAAAAAATCAGCTGGGCGTGGTCGCGCATGCCTGTAATTCCAGCTACCTGGAAGGCTGAGGCGGAAGGATCGCCGGAGCCCAGCAGGTCGAGGCTGCGGTGCCCGGGAGCGGTCACTGCACTCCAGTCTGGGCGACAGAGTGAGACTCCAACTCAAAAAAAAAAAAAATGTTTTATATATATATATGTTATGTATATATATATAATACACACATACATTAACGTAATATTATTCAGTCATAAGAAAGAATAAAATAATATATTTTGCAGCAACTTGGATGAAAAGGGAGAGCATTACCTAATTGAAGTAATCCAGAAACAGAAAACCAAATACCATATGTTCTCACTTACAAGTGGGACCTAGATTAGCGGTCTACAAAGGCATATAGAATGGTATAGTGGACACTGGAGACTCAGAAGGGGGAGGGTGGGAAGCTGGAGAGGGGTGAAAAATTGCCTATCTGGTACAATGTGCACTAATGGGGGTGACAGGTACACTTAAGGCCCAGACTTCTTCACCACCATACAAAGCAGCCATGTAAGCAAAAATCATTTGTACCCCTAAGGCTATTAAATAAAGGAAATTATGTTTCAAAAATCAGCTCTTGGAGTTGTGAGTCCAAGAACTGAAAAGAGGAGTTTGCGTAGGCCTCTCCATTGCCTGCTGGGGCTGGAACAAGTCCTCTGGAGTCTCATATAACAGGTGCGAGTCTTTGAAATCTCTCACAAAAACCACAGCTTGAGGCACACAGTCCTGAATTTGAATTCCCACTCAAGCTTATGGCCATACCACCCTGAGTGAGCCCAATCTTGTCTGATCTCATGAATTTCCACTCGATTGCAGAAATTACTGTGTAACCTTGGGTGAATGCTTATTCTATTTGAGTCTTGCATTCTTTTGTCTGGAGTACAGGAATAAGAAAATACTGAACTCTAGCAAGTGAACCCAAATATCTGTCATAAAACTTCCAAAGAATTTTTCCCAAAGTTCAAGCTCCAAGTAAGATGACCATATATCCCATTTTACCCCAGAGAGTTCCAGTGTCAGCCAACATACATCCCAATGTAATTATTATTATTTTTTCTTTAGCAGGATTTATTGAGAGGAAAAGTCCCCACAGTGGGAGGGGACCCAAAGGGGTTGCCCCCAATGTAATTATCAGTTTTTGCACTCACAAAAACTGTCCCAACTTGACCGTGAATTATTGGTCTCCCAGGTTTTGAGGAATGGAATTCTCATAGACACAACAGAGAAAAAGTTCATGTGGCACACCTGAGACTAGGCTGGAGGATATTGCATTTTGTGTTATTTACATTTGTTGTGTATTTTTAACATATACTCATGTTGTTTGTTTTCACTACAATTCATTTCAGAGTAGAGGGAAAATATATTTGGTATGTTATATTATATAGTATTTGTGTTTCCAACACAAAATACCCACTGATGTGTTAAATGGTTAGGTGATTGGTGTTCCTAATGCTTTAATATGGTGCAGAAATCCTTGGTGGATTGTTGCATAAATGTTTAAGATTTTACGTAGATTGTTAACATTGATTGTCACAGTGATGTTGATGGTATTTGGAGCAAATTGATTGCAATTTTTGGATAAGTCTGGAACTCATTTTTTTTTATGTTTAAAATAATGGCATATAAAGCTGGGCACGGCCGACTCATGCCTGTAATCCCAGCACTTTGGGAGGCCAGGGAGGAAGGATTGCTTGAGCCCAGGAGTTCGAGACCAGCATCAGCAACATAGTGAGACCTTGTCGCTACAAAAAAATAATTTTTTTAATTAGCTGGACTTGGTGGTGCACACCTGTAGACCCAGCTACTCCGGAGACTGAGGGGAAAGGATTGCTTGAGCCCAGGAGGTCAAGGCTGCAGTGAGCTGTGATTATGTCATTGCACTCCAACCTGGTGACAGAGTGAGACTCCCAATTCAAAATAATAATAATAATAATAATGGCATATAGTCTTTTTATTTCAATAAATCCTCTAACTGGCATATTTTCAGTAACAAATTAAATTGATAATAAGGGGCACTTACCTCATTGTGTTGTGAAGATGAGCTGGAATTTGCATGTAAAAAACGTGTGGCCCACAGTGGATGCCCTTCCCCCAAAATGGAAATGAAAATATTATTATGTGGAGTATAGGAACTTCAGCTTTCGAGCTCAGTGTGTAAGAATGATCACTTCCTTTATTTATATTTTAAGTGCCCATTTAGCTTGGGTGACAGAAATCAAATGTCACTTGGAAAGAGCTTGTAGCCTTCCCTACGATTGTGACAGAATATTCTGGGGTCGCCTGTCATGCCAGGGCACTGAGTGTGGGAACTCCCTGTCCAGGTCCTCAGTCACTAATCCACACAGAGTACTGTGAGGCTTCCCTTGCCCCTGTGCAGGTTCCTTCAGGTCTCCCCCCCGGTTTGTGCTGCTGCTGGACTGCCTATGGACGCAGGAGAAACATTGCACAACCTCCATGATATTCCTTGCCTTCATCCCTGCTGTCTTAGTTTCCTATTGCTGCTGCAGCAAATGACTAAAAACTCAGTGGCGTAAAACAACATAAAGATATTATCTTACTGATAACCGTATCTTAAAGTCTAAACTGAGTCCTGTAGGTTACAGTCAAGGTGTCAGTAGGGTTGGTTCCTTCTGGAGGCTTTGTTTATTCGCTTTGGCCATCTTCGATAGGTCACTTGCATTCCTTCGCTCGTGGTCTCTCCCTGCATCTTCAAAATTAGCAGTGCGGCACCCTCATCACAACACCTTCGCCGATTCTGCTCGCTAGCCTCCCTCTCTTAAGGAGCCCATGGATTATATTAGGTCTACCTGGGTACTTTCCCTACCTCAAGATCCTTCACTTAATCACAACACCAAAGTCTGTTTTGTTCCGTAAGCCTATGTCCACAGGTTCCAAGAGTTAGAATGTAGATATTACGTGGGGACCATTGGTCCACCTTGCCAACCCCACACCGCCATTCTCTCCCTAGGGCCTTGCTGCCTTCAGGCGGAGTACAGGCCCCTCTCTCCTGGGACCCTCATACCTCCGCCCTGGGGGTCACACTCATTCACCAACTTAGCTCTCCCCACCCTAGCCCAGGACAACCATTTTCAAGTTTAGAGGTGAAAAGAAAGCTGCTCCCTCTCCCTAACATTTTCTTCAAGCCCAGAATAGGCTAGCCCCCTAAATATTTAGGCGTTTGGAGCACAAAAAGTAACTTATCTGCTTCTGCTTCTTGGCAGTCACCTCCTTTTCCTGAGATTATGGACCACAGCCAACTATCTGATTGAATGGAAAGAAGTGGAGGGGAAAATATGAAAAGAGACAAGTCTGTAAATTAGCATCTCAGCGTATTGTCCAGTCACATTTGCAAAAGAACATTGAACTTTCTGAGGGCTAAACACAAAGGCTTGTGGGGGAGGGGGCACCCAGAGGAAACCAACCCTGAAATCTGCCTCCTGAGCCTCTTGCTTCCTCTGGTGTCTTCTCAGCCTTTCACTGTAGCCACCACCTCACTTGGTTCCAGGAGCACTCCATTTCCCCCTCAAAATATTGCCCCCAGTCTGTATAAAACCCTTGTCTATGTTCTCCCTAGCACACCCAATGGCTTTTCCACAAAGAGCTGTACTCAGTGCCAAGACAGCTAAAAAGAAAATAGTTACTCAAAATACAAACAGTGTAAAAACTATGAAGACTCCTTCAGACAACTTCCTGACCCAAGAGTACACTCCCTGGCCCAGGAGGCTGTCAAAGCAAGAAGTGTACCTGGCTTTCTCCCTCATTCCCACCTCCCTGCCACCTGTGTCCTTATGTTTTTCTCCAGAGCAGGTGCCACCTTGTTCTCTGACACAGGGCAGCACACCAGGCAACTCCTCTTCCTCCTTGCTGAAGTTAAATAGAGCCCACCTTCCCAAATCTGCCATTTCCCCTGAGGTTCAGCCCGACTTCTCATCTGACAGACACTGCTCCCCACCCCCAGGCTAAGGACATGAACACAATGATGGACAAACTGATGATCTCACCCTTCACTTCTTACCAGCTTCGCCTGTGGGACTCCAACACCTGTGGGAAAGTCTGTATCTTATTCATAGGATAAGGCCAACTTCCTACCACATATACATACACACACAGCTCTACAGTATCCAATATTGTAGGAATGTTGACAACTAAAGTTTTCCTATATAACTACACAGTTATGGAGTAGGAAGGTAAATTTTCCAAAGGTAACAACTAAGCAATTTTAGGGGAGAAAATATAATTTATTTTTAAAAAAGAAATACAGAAGCAACCCAATTTTTTAAAAGTAGGCAAAGTACCTGAATGGACATTTCATCCAAAGAAGATACACACATGGCCTACAAGCACACGAAAGATGTTCAACATTAGTCATTAGGGAGATGCAAATCAAAACTATAACAAAATACAAAGCTCACAAAGATGGCTGGATTTTTTTTTTAAACACGCACACAAAATGGAAAGTAACAAGTGTTGGTGAGGTTGTAGAAAAATTGGAACCCTTATACACTTCTTTTGAGGATGTAAAATGGTGTAGCTGCTGTGGATACAGTTTGGTGGTTCCTCAAAAGTTATATGTAGAATTACCATAGGGCCCAGAACTCCACTCCTAGGTCTATACACAAAAGAACAGAAAACAGACACGCAAACAAATATTATACATGAATGTTTGTTGGAGCACTGTTGACAATAACCAAAAAGTGGGAACAATCCAAATGTCCATCAATGGATAAAGAAACTGTGATATATGCATATGCATGAAATGGAATGTTACCCATAAAAAGAACTGAAGTACTGATATATGCACAAAACCCTTGCTACAATGTGGATGAGCCTGGAAAACATTATGCTCAGAGAAAGAACTCAGACTCAAAAAGTCACATGTAATATAATCCTGTTTATATAAAAGAGTGGATAAACCCATAGAAACAGAAAGCAGATTTGTGGTTGTCAGGGGCTAGGGAAAGGGGATGGAGAGTGGCTGCTTAATGGGTATAGAGATTTCTTTTGAGGTGATGAAAATATTTTGAAACTAGATAGAGATGATGGTTGTACAATATTGTGAATGTACTAAATGCCTCTGAATCGTACTCTTTAAAATGGTTAATTTCATGTTATATGAATTTCGCCTAAATTTGTTAAAAAGGGAAGCATACAAAACTAGGAATAAGAGGAATAGAGAGTGAGCCCTGATTTTAGTACTTATTAGCCATTTCACAATGGACAAGCAACTTAAATCCTTCTGAGCCTTAGTTTCTTCATCTGCAAAACAAAATAATACTTGTACCATTTTCTTCATAGGATTATTATATGAACAAAATGAGACATTGATTGACATATAAAATGCTAGATATTACTATTGAGCTATTAGTCATTAAAATATGCATTCGGTAAGAAAACCGAGAACTTCATATTTTTATAAGAGCTAAGTTGTGATAAATGTACTCACAACTTTCTATTTTTAATTTATATATTGTAGGAAAAGGATTATAATAGATCATTTTTTTCAAACATGTAGGCAACATTTTTAAAATGTACTCTAGAACATCAAGTGTCATTGTAGAAGTGACCTTAGAAAAGGAAGATAAAACACACACCACAAATTATTAACAGACAGGGGATAGACATGTGAATCATTTTATGTACCAAACAGGCACCAATGACACATGAGTATTTATGGCACATGTCTTCCTTGAAGTGAGGTTTCACAATATTTTCAACAGTCAGGATAAGAATATTGGGGGGGGGTGGAAATGTGAAAACATCTTTAGTTTAAGAAAGAGTAAATAGAACTTAGTCCATGGTTGCAATGGCTTAATGTTTAGTTAGGAAATACTGCCAAAAGATCAAGTCTCTCTTTCTCTCTCCCTCTCTCCCTCTCTCCATCTCTCCATCTCCCCATCTCTCCCTCTCTCCAGCTCCTTCTCCCTCTCTCTCTCTCCCTCAATACCATAAGTCTCAAAGGAATGTGGTAACAAACCAAAAAAATCTGATGAAATAATTAGGATTTGTTTAGCATATTTATTAAGTTGGTAAGTAGTTACTCTCTGACTTTATATCTCTACACTATCTCCCCAAAGTATGCTAGCTGATAATTTATTGAAACATTTTTAGAGTAAATACAAGAGAATTGAGGGTTTTATAGGATTTCACAAACAAACTGGACTATTTAAATATAACTGTATTTTCTTTAGAATGTCATAGTCATTTTATGACATTGTAAGATTCTAACCATCTAATCAGAAAAGGCTGTTGTAAAATTATTCATTTTGCACTATTTGACAATTAGCAATAAAATCCTCTAACACAAACCAAATATATGTGGTGGTTATGAATTTGTCAAAATTATAATAGTTCAGTCTAGCCAGAATATGTGTTGTTAGTGGTTCCGTTTTATTACTGAACACTCTGCAACTATCCAGCAGCAAACACTTCCGTCCCCATAATTTTATAAGCTATCATGATTCTGGAGTTGGGAGCCAGGTCCAAACAGGTGGTTTAACATAATGAAGGATTTCTTAGAGTTTTATGTAAACAAGGACACCTCATAAACTCTATATTTGGATTATTATATACCAAATTACATACATGAATAGTTCATTTTCCCATTTTTAATTAATCTAAGAGGTGTACATACCAAGAAATATTGATTATGAGCTTGAGATATGTTGATGCATTTCCCAAAAGAACTTAATATTTTAGTAATATTATTATAAGTAAATATAATAATTCTATTAGTCTTTTTGAACTATTAGAAATGGTTTTCAACCCCTTATTATTGGGTCCAAGGAATTCTATGCATTAGTAATTTGAATTGAAACAGAAAATAGCTACCATAATTGAGTACTTATGATGTGCTAGATTCTGTCCATGACATTATATATATATGATTTTGGCATATATATCAATATAAAGTCTCATTTAACTTACCAAAATCTTGTGAAGAACGTGTTATTATTGACTTCTTTTTAGAGATAAGGACACTGAGGCTCATAGAGTTTAACAGTCTGAGGTCCCATAGCTAATAGGTCAAATCGGGGCTCAATCAGGTCCTTCAGACTCCAAGAGCAAAGTTTAAAAACCAAGTTAATGCATTAACTAAAGAACCTAATATCCCAACACCAAGATAGCCTCCTGGATGTTGAGAAGAGTAAACCAGACTCAGGCCTGAATTTGAGGGTTGATGAATGCTCCTCTGACAAGTGTGTTATAAGCACCTGCTTTGTGCCTTGCATTGAGATGTGAAAGAGACAGAGCTGGCCCATGCCTTCACAGAGCTTACAGTCTAACAGGCTGGTTAAGACAGTGATTGAGTGGCTCTAAAGACCTATGAAAGTGGCAGGAGAACATGTCATGGGACAAGGGCCTTCTGGCAGACTCTCAAGATAACAGGCAGGAAGGAGAAATCTTGTCACCTGGCACAAACATAATAAGTTTGACAAAAGTCATTTGATTCTCAAGCATTGACAGGGCGCCAATTAAGTGTAAGGCACCAGCCTGAGCCCTACTTTTCACAAGATATTCCAATATTCCCTGCATGTCCTGTTTTATACATACAGGCACCTCCTAAGAGAAAACTGTTTTTGTTGAAAGATCACAGGTATTAGTTAAAGATTTCATTGATTATCCCAAAAGTGGCGTGGAGATAAGAGTCTCTTCCATGTGGGGAGCCTGGCTGGACTTGAGGACACAGGGGTGGGGTGTTCCAGGCCAGATTACATGCAGGCAATGACCACAGAATCGGAGCATTCAGGTCGTGTCTCCCTCCAATGCATCTAACTGTGGAAACTCAATCAGGTCCAGAAATGAATCAATTTCCTTTGCCTGTGTCCTTAAATTTGATGAATAGAGCCTTTGCTTAGAGCTACTGAAGCTGCTATTCATCTCAGTTAGTTGCTAAATAAAACGTTGTTCTTGGATGTAATTCTGGCGAATATGACTTTGGAGATTTTTCATTTAACTATGTAAGTCCAAATTATTCCCCAAGTGATTCTACATTTGAGCTATTTTTGTTCTACGTGCTCCATATTTTTTTCCATGTTAGTGACTAGGAACCTAGAAGACCAAGCTTTCTTGTCAAATGGTGAGAATAAATCTGAGTACAAGTGCAAGTTTTTGTGACAAAGCAGCCTAAGTCATCCTCAATAAAAATTACTCTTCTAGTTAGTGCAAGTAGATAATCTGGAAATAGTTTTGGACCTTTATACATACAAAGTTTAAAGTGGTAAAGAAAAATGAAGTTTAAAAAAAAAAAGCCTATGTCTGATCAGAGAATCAGCAATTTGGGGTTGAAACAGTCAAACTTTCTACATAGAATAATCTAGAACCCCACTGTCTTCCATGATTAAGTACTTGCCCAGGGTTGTAATTCGTTAGTGGTAGAATGTAGCTGGACTATGAGTTCTTCCTTTTTTCTTTAAATTTTTTAATAAAATATTACTTTTGGTCTAAGTGAGGCATACTCATAGTTTAGAAAGTCAAATAACAACTAAAAAGCTTCTCACAAGAAACATCAAGCCCTGACCCACCATTCTCTACACCTCTAGTCTTTGTCTTCAGAAAGCACCACTTTTGAGCTGTTGTTCCCAGCATTTACACATCTTCATTATTCCAAGTCATAGGTTTTTATTCATAATTTTTATTATGAAAAAGTTTTAAAGTTTATTTATACATAGATAAACATACATACACATGTTTGATGAATCCTTTAAAAGGTAAGTTGCAAACCTCAAGACACAGTTCCTACATACTACATAGTAACACTGAATGCAAAAGCGTGTTATCTCTGCTTCCTCTGTTTCAGACACGAGGACTTGACTTTCTGAGAGTTGGGAAGTTAGTTTTCCTACACCACCATCCATCTGCTTCACATCCACCATCCTCCCAATATATAGTACAATTTAAGATTAAATATATTCGTATTGTACAATCTTTGTTTTCCCTGAAGTTAATAATTTCCTTGATTTTTCATTTCCTCTTTGCTTAGTTTCTTCTTATACCTTCCAATAAACATTTAAAACATTTCACTCACAGATTGGCCTCATCCAGCTGATCAATACATATCTCGATGTTATTTAGACATCCTCCTAGAGAACTCCACTCTCCTCCTACCTAAGTTCATTACTACCAGACCTACTTGCGGCTGCCATCTGAGATCTTCCTTGGCAATCCTCCTCGAGCCACCTTTGCTCTTCTCTAGACTTAGAGTCTCTGTCTCGTAGGTCTCATGTCTTCTTGCTTTGTGGATGCCCTGTTTTGGCAGGGCACAGCCTCTACCAGCATCATAAGGTAGAAAGGGCAAAACAATTGTACTTCGTCTATCTCCTGAGTCACACTGCTCTGATGAGGACTGGTGAGCAGCTGTCACCATGGCACCCTGTTCCCAATTACCCCAAGGATTCCTGTTGCCACATTTCTGTGCTTGAGCTGCCTGGTACTGTACACTGTGTCTTCCTCTTTCTCGGCTTCTTTACTCCCTTGCTTTGGCAAGGTACAGCCTCCAGAAGTTTCCTGAGAAAGGGTACATGGAAGGTAACATGTTTTTAGAAATTTCAAGTTTGAAAATGCCCTTATTCTACACTGGGTCAATATCTTGACTGGTAATGCATTCTTGGCAGGGAATTATTATTATTATTATTATTTTGAATTTGAAGTAATCTTCCACTGTCTCAGCTTCTAGTGATGCAGTTCAGAAGACTGAAACCAGACTCATGTCTATAATCTCTGCACTTTAGGAGGTCAAGATGGGAGGACTGCTTAAGCCCAGAGGTTTGAGAACAGCCTAGGCAACATAGCAAGATCTTGTCTTTACAAAAAATCAAAAAATTGGTCAAGTGCAATGGCACATGCCTATAGTCCCAGCTACTTGGGAGGTTGAGGAAGAAGGATCGATCACATGAGTCCAGGAGGTTGAGGCTATGGTAAGCCATTGTGCCACTGCACTCTAGCCTGGGCAATAGAGTGAGACCCTGACTCAAAACAAAAAAAAAAAGGCTGAAACCATTCTGACCCCTGATCCTTTGTATATGACCTGTTTTCTTTTTCTTTTTTTTGTAACTTGAAGAGCCTTCTCTTATTTAAAAATTTTGAAATGATCTGGGTCACTTTCAATTCATAATGCTAGACACATCCTGATTGCATTCAGTGAAGTTCTTCAGCTCTGAGATTTTTTTAAAAGTACTTTCGTGATGCTTTCTTTCCCTCTTTTTTCTGTGTTTCTCAAACAAACAAAAAAACTTCCCATTATTGGAGCTTCTGTACAAATTATTTAATTTTATTATCTTCATCTTCTAGTTTCCATTTGTCTTTTTTCTCTACTTCTGAAAGATTTATTGAACTTTCTTTTTCAGTATCTCTAATCCCTTTCTTAATAACATTTTTGCTGTCATGCTTTTAATTTCTAAGAATGATTTTTTATTCTTTAAAGTTCTTAAACTTTTTTCTTTTGACTAATAACATTTTTTACCCAAATATAGTGACTTCTCTTAACAGTCTGTGGCTATTTATGACTTTGTGGGGACTTTGTTTAATTTCGTTTTTTTCTCAGCATTGCTTCTGGCATCTCCAGGTTGCTTTCTGGTTCATTTTGACCTCTATCTTCTGGGTTAGCAACACCCCACGCACCTGGCAATCTTTGCCCATCTGCTTATGTTTAATATGGGGAACCAGACAAATTGATTGGAAGCATTGAGATGTTTGCTTTGGGTTTATCCATGATGAACTTCAATTACAGAATGATCTGAGGTGTTTGGGGGTAACTTTTGGCATCATATTTAGGTTTTTACTCTACAGCTGGTCAGTTTCCAGCTGGAATACTGTTCTCTCACTCCTGCCTAGAAGGAAAAAGGCTGACTTCTTGTATTCTGAGAGTGGGAGAAGAAGCTGGGAGGAGTCAACATTCAGTACACAAACATTCACTTACTTTCCCTGTTTTCATAAGGTTGTCCCACCTAAAGCCCTGCCTGGCATCCACAGTCCAGAAATCACCAGTTCACCTTCTTCAGGGAATAAAACTTCTGGGTTTAGGGGCCAGTTCCAAGGGTAGGAGGCAACCAGCAGAAGGGCCTACTCACTTCCACAGCAGCTCTCATATCTGTCTTTTCCCCCAACCCAGAAGTCCCTGGTGTTGCCTGTGCGCTAGCCTTTTGAGGACCATACCTTGATGGCAAGCTGGTCCTCAGGTTTTCCCACTGCAGGTTTAGAATTTGGTTTTCTGCGTCTGGAAAGATGACTCCTGTCCATCTTTTTTACCATTTCCAAAATGTTCTTATCTCCTGTTACGTTCACTCTGCCCTGATGACTTTATCTTTTATTTTAAATCTCTTTACTACAGTTTTTGCAGGGTTTCAGGAGGGAGCAATATTAGACACGTGTTCAACCTAGGAAACTCTGTTTTTTGCCTAGGAAACTCTGTTTTTTTCCTCTTCATTATAAACATTTGTGCTAATTATATGAAGTGTATAGTTCAGAAATATATGATAAACATAATTATGGTACCGTAATTATCTACAGTAACTGTATCAGATAAAACCATAAAGTAATGATCAGAGTTTCCGAATTTTAAAAGGAAGAAAAGGCTGAGAAGAGAAGGAGAAAAAAATCATTTTAATTTACTGAGGATGATGTTTCAACTTTTCTGAAGAATAAAAATGGTTACCTAAGAATGGGCTTCAGAAGCCTGTTATTGATTCACAGATGAGCAGTTATTTAATGCAACCCATGCAGGCAAGAGGCCCAAGATACAAGGACACCAAAGAGGACTCAGGAGCAGGAGCTAGGATGCTCTGACCAAAATGGAAAACTGGAAGGACGGAGTGGCTCAGAGTCCAGGGGCTAATGTGCCCATAAAAGAGAAAAATTAGTTTAGGAAGGTTCCTGTGAGTGGGAGGTTAAGGGATTCCCAATGCTGCCAAAGCCACATGGCTTTTGGCTTCCGGAACTCAGAGGCCCCCAACTGAGGGACCCAATTCGCAAAATGCGATGAAACAAGAAAGTGAGAAAGAGAGAACTCGGGGGAAAAAATTGGAGTTCAGTTTGGACTGGGAAAGAATTAATATAGTGACTTGGAAAGTGAAATGAGGGTGCCAAAAAGTATATACACATTTTAAGAGATGTTATCTATGTATTACTTTTAGTTTGCCATAATCAGAAATGTCTGAACACTGATGGTAACCACATTTAGCACCTCTTGTAATTGCAAATGTCAAACGTGACTTTCATTCATCTTGTGTTATTGGTATATGTTGAGTACTACAATCTTAATACAGTTTTTTTCCTTTCTTAAAATGTATACACATTTTTGGCACTGTGTGTATATGTATGACCTGTATTATATATATCACAAATTTATACAGGTTTGAGTAATCATTAGTTCACTTCAAGCTTGATGTAATAAATATTTTGTGTGCTCATAAATCACTCTCCTAAGACCTCTTTCTAGTCTCTTCAACTGTTTTTGAATTCTATAAGCATTGATGCCTGTGTTGTACAGTGGAGGGTTAGACACTAAGGTCTTAGCTTTGGTGGTGGTTTGTGGGGAAGTTCATGTCCCAGTGGCACATTTTAAGGAGTCCTCTGGAGCTCTGATCCATCACATCTGATGGAGTACATGTTGCCTTGCCCAGGCAGTTAAAGTCACTTTAGAGGTCCAACTTCTGAATCTCTCCTGAGATTGTCTTTTCATTTACTTGTTGGACAAACATTTGTAGAGTGCCTACCTTGTGGGATGTGAACTAGAAGCAGAAGAATGAATCTAACATGGCCTTCGCCAATGGAAAGACAGTGGGAGAGGCACTTAGTGGCTCTCTGGTTGAATGGGAAGGTAGTTTTGACAGTCATGAGACCCTCTGCCTGTTCTCCAAACAGGGAACACAATGCCCTCTAGTAATGAAAACCTCCACCCTCTCCTTGTTTTACTTTTTTTGGGTTCTTGCTAAATATGGAATCATAGGGCATGCTACATCACTACATTCATACACATTTTCATTTCACACATAATCTAGTTTTAACATTTTTAATAGCAAAAACTATTTCTATGTGTTAGTATGGGTTCTTTCCTGAAATGGGAAGACTACACTTGAGACTAACTCAAAAGGTTTTTCTGGATCCACTATTATAGAATTGGAGGAGCCAGGCATGGTGGAGGCAGGATCTATGTGTGTCCAGCCGTCCTGAATGAGTGGTCAGTCAAGAAAGGGTGTGGAGCACTTTTCTGTTTTCACTGTCTCAGCTACGTAGTACAGGACAATCAGAAACTCTCACAGAAAGGATTCCACACTAACGAAGTAGACAAAAGCAAGCTGTGTTTTGTTAACCATATCTTCCCTTGTCCTTCCATAAAGCTTAGTCCTATCAAGAACTCCCACCACCACCTGTCAATCAGAGAAAGGCCTGGTTCTTGACAATTGGTCTGCTTTCACTTCTTCCTGTTGACTCTGCTTTATCTTAATCTTACTTATAAGGCAAACTAAGGCAATATTTGGAATTAAAATATTTTCATAATATATTGTGATTGAGACAAATTACCTTTTACATTCATTTTACATTTTAAACCAAAATATCTCTCTGATATCTGAGTAGGAAATACATTTCTTTATTCCACAGGAGAAAATGTCACCAATGTAATGTTAAGATATGTCCTAAATGTTGCTCCACTAAGATTATACTATGCACATCTGTAGCAGGGGTTAGGGCTCTTCATAAAGGGCTCCTGACTTGCCCCAATGCTGTTCATGAAATTCCACCTGGACCTGGTATCCTGGCTTTACTTCTTCAACCAACTCAACCTTGCTTGGCAGATGTGGATACTCTTACTCATTTCTGGTAAGACCTGAGGTCCCTGTGGGTTGATTTTATTGCTGGCTCATTTTGTCCTTGACTCAACATTTGCTCTTTGAACAGGTTTATGGACTCAGTCCTATTCTCTCCAGTACAACCTCTGCTTTTCACTCTGACACTGGAGCTGACAGGTGGAAACTGGAATCAAAGGGAAAGAACCTTGCAGCTACTCACACAGAAGTTGGCTATTGCATTCCAGTTGCTTTGTTCAAAGGGGCCACGCCCATAGCTGGGGGTGCAGCATCCCCCTGTATTGGTCGGGATTTTTTATTGCAGACGGCAGAACTGATGTAATCTAGTTTAAGCAGAGAAGAGTGTATTAAAGAGTCTATTAAAAGACTAGAGAACTGACTTTTGGACTCCAAAATCCCCAGCACAGCTGCCCCAGGAAATCCAGGTGCCTCGCTCGTTGCACTTGCCAGATCTCAGCTCTCTCTCTGTAGAGCCACCACTCACATTTGGCATCTCTGCCTCTTAGTCTCAAGCAATATGTCTTCTTGGGGACAGCTAAGTCACATGTGGAGAATGTGGAGACCAGCTACAAGGGAGTCTTGGAGAAGGTAGTTGTAGCTTTCCAGCCTGCACAGCACAAGAAGGAAAAGGAAGGAAAATTAGAAAGGGTGTTGAGTGAAGCAATAGACAGTGTTTGCCACACCCTAAAAGGAACAAAAATTCTCCCATTGCACATCTGGGATGAAAAAGTTCCCACCCTTGGGCCTGGACTCTAAGAGTCTAGACAGAGAGTGATTGTAGATGGTGGAAGAAGAAGCATCTGGCCCAGAGAGGCAGGCTGGAGTTGGACAGGAGCCAGTACAGCAACCCATTGGAATGGGTTGGTACCTGAAGGCTCTGAAGATAGCCACATCTAGGAGTCTCATAAATGACTCCTTGTGGCGGTAGAGTGTAGTTGTTAGTAGTATGGACTCTAAAGCCAAACTGCTGGCTTTGAGCCCTAGTCCCTCCACTTACCAGCTATGTGACTTTGGACTTTATATATGTATGTATATGTGTTATTTTATATATTACATTGTATATACATTTTATACATTACATTGTGCATAATCTATATGGTTACTACACTATATAATGGTTATATATAATATATGTAATAATTAATTTGTGTGTCAATTGCAGTAACTGCCATGGGATATCCAGATTAAACATTTTGGGGGGTTGCTGTGAGGGTACTTCTGGATGAAAATTACATTTGAATTGGTGAACTTAGTAAAACTGATTGCCCTTCCCAATGTAGGTCAGCCTCCAGCAATTTGTTGAAGGCTTGCAGAGAATAAAACGTGAAGAAAGAAGGTATTTGCCCCTTTTTTCCTAACTCACTACTTGAGCTGTAACATCTCATCTCATCTTCTCCTGTCCTCACACTAGGATACACGTCATCATCTCCTGTCTCAGGCCTTCAGACTTGGACTGAATTATACCTCTAGCTTTCCTGAGTCTCCAGCTTGCAGATGGTAGATTGAAGGACTTCTCCAGCCACCATAATCATGTGAGTCAATTATTTCCTCTTCTCTCCTCTCCTCTCTTCTCCTCTCCTCTCCTCTCTTCTCCTCTCCTCTCCTCTCTCCTTC
>NW_007259807.1:273544-291608 GCF_000164805.1 Carlito syrichta
CCCCCGCCCCCCTCCCCTCGGCCACTCACACATACACACACACACAATATCTCCCATTGGTTCTGTTTTTCTGGAGAACTTGACTAATCCAAATGTGTGCACACATACCTCTCTATGTGTGCCTTTTTCCTTCTTTCACTTACTCCCAAGTCTTTGGTTGGCCCACAGTCATTTGGGGATGGATCCATATCCATGCCAGGGTGGTGATGGTGATGAGAAGAAAGGGAGGAGCACAACTGCCCATATGAGACTCTCCCTCCTCTCATAATCTTGGAAGTTCAGGAAATTCTTTCACTACACAAGTGAGCAACTTTCCTTATAAGGAGTCTACCTCTGAAAAAGGAAAACTAGAGCAATGCAGAGGAATTATAAAGGATTACTTTAAGCAAACAAGCTCCTGAAACATAATTACAGATTAAAAGATTATGACAAGATGTATTAGCATCTACTACTGTGTAGCAAATCACTCCAAAACTTGCTGTCTTAAAACAATGTTTGTTTGTTTTTTCTCACACTTCTCTGAGTTGGCTGGGCAGTTTCTCTGCTGGCTTTGCCTGTTCTTACAGAACTCCATGCACCTGGATGGTTATCTGGCTAAGAGTCTAAGATAGCCTCACTCATATATCAGGGTGCCTTGAACCTCTCCATGTGGACTCTCCATCTCCCAAAGTCTAGACCATCTTCCTTCCATGGGAGTCCCAGTGCAGTGCTCTAAGAGGTGAAGGCGGCACTTTTGAGGTTACTTGATGCCTAGGCTCAGGAACTCAAATGTTACTTCTGCCACAATCTCTTGGTGAAAGCAAGCAAGGCCAGTCACAATTCAAGGGGGTGGAGAGATGGATAACACCTCTGGATGAGATGAAAAGCAAAGTCACATTTCAAAAGGAGTGCATACTGGGATTGAGGAGGTGGGGAAGGAGATTTGGGGTCATTAATTTACCACATGGGCAAATAGAGCTGATACAATTAAGTATTCAGTAGTTGCTAAGATCTGAACATGTCCCCTAAAATTCATATGTTGAAACTTCATCAGCAATGTGATAGTATTGAGATGTGGGGCTTTTAAGGAGGTGTTTAAGTCATGAGGGCAGAGCCTTCATGAATAGGATCAATGACCTTATAAAACAGATGTGGGAGATAGTGGGGAGATGGAGTTAATGTATAGAGTTTTTCAGTTTTTTTCGTTGTTTCTTTCTTTTTACTTGTGATCAAAGTTAAGTTGTCAGCCATTTAGTATAACTAACGACAAGATGTCTTTTGTAAGCCTCATTATAGCTATACGGCAAAAACCTACCATAGATACACTAAAAATAAAAAGCAAGGATTTAGAAATGCTACCAGGAAAATCACTTAACCACAAAGAAAGACAGTAAGAAAGGAAGAGAGGAGTTACAAATAAATGGTAAAATAAGTAGCAAAATGGCAGTAGTAAATCCTTACCTATCAATAATAACTCTCAATGTAAATGAATTAATTATCCAATTCAAGTTAATTATCCAATTAAAATATACAAGCTGTGTGAATGGATAATGAAACGAATCAACCACATGCTGCCTACAAGAAACTCACTTTACCTATAAAGACACACATGAACTGAAAGTGAAGGGATAGGAAAAGATATTCCATGCAAATAGAAACTGAACAAGAACAGGAATAGCTATACTTATAGCTATAGACTTCAAGATAAAGAAGGTCACTATAACCTCATCAACAAGGGTACCTGCATAATCAATGTCTGTATACCTAATCCTGAATTGTACCCCACATCTTTATAATAATAATTTTTAAAAAGGAGGGCATTATAATGATATATACATACTATCTATCTGTCTATCTATCTATCTATCTATCTATCTATCTATCTATCTATCTAACACTGGAATACCTATCTATCTATCTATCTATCTAACACTGGAATACCCAAATACATAAAGCAAATATTAATTGACCTAAAGGAAGATACAGATTGAAATACAGTAATAGGTGGTTTTAACACCCCTCTTTCAGCATTAGACAGATCATTTGGACAGAAAATCAACAAAGAAACAACAGTGTTAAACTACACTCTAGGACAAATGGATTCAACTGACATTTACAGGACATTTCATGCAACTTCTACAGAATACACATTCTTCTCATCACCACATGGAGCATTCTCCAGGATAAATCATATGTTAGGCCACAAAACAAGTTTCAATAAATTCAAAAAAGTTGAAATCGTATCAAGTATCTTCTCTGTCCACAAAAGAATAAAACTAGAACTCAGTTTTGTAAAAGGAGCTTTGGAAACTATACAAACACAGAGAAATTAAACAACATGCTCCTGAAAGACCAATGGGTCAATAAAGAAATTAAGAAGGAAATTAAAAAATGTATTGGAAACAAATGAAAATGGAAACACAACCTGCCAAAACCTATGGAATACAGTAAAAATAGCTCTAAGAGGGAAATTTATATCAATAAATGCCTGCATCAAAAAGGTAGGAACCCTTCAAATAACCTAACAGTGCATCTTAAAGAATTGGAAAAGCAAGAACAAACCAAACACAAAGTTAGTAATGGAAGGAAATAATAAAGATCAGAGGATAAATAAATGAAACTGAGGACCCTCCCTCAAAAAAATACAAAAGATCTATGAAATGAAAAGATTTTTTTTTAAATAAAGAAAATTAGCAAATTTTTAGCTAGAACAACTAAGACAAAAAGAGAGATCTAAATAAAATCAGAAACAAAAAAGAAGACATTACAACTGATGCACAGACAAAGGATCATTAGAGACTATAATGGAAAAACTACATGCCAACAAATTGGAAAACCTAGAAGAAATGGATAAATTCCTGGACACATACAACCTACCAAGATTGAACCATGAAAAAATAGAAGACCTGAACAGACCAATATTAAGTAACAAGACTGAAGCAGTAATAATGAGTCTCCTATCAAAGAAAAGCCCAAGACCTGTTGGCTTTACAACTGAATTCTACCAAACATTTGAAAAGGAACTAATACCAATTCTACTCAAATATGAAACAAACAAACAAAAACAAAGAGAAGGGAATACTTCCAAACTCATTCTGTGAGGTTAGTATTATCCTGGTGCCCAAACCAGAGAATGACACAATAAAAAAGAAAAACAAAAGCTAATACCACTGATGAACACAGGTGCAAAAATGCACAACTAGGTACTAGCAAAACAAATTCAACAACACATTGAAAAGGTTATTCATCATAATCACATGGGATTCATCCCAAAATTGCAAGAATGGTTCAACATTCACAAACCAATAAATGTAGTAACATCCCATTAAGAAAATCAAGAGCAAAACACATATGATCATTTCAATAGATGCTGGAAAAGCATTCTATAAAATTAAACATTACTTCATGATAAAAACTCTCAGCAAACTGGATATAGAGTAGCACACCTCAAAGCAATAAAGGCCATATATGACAAACTCACAGTTAATAGCACACTGAATACGAAAAATAAAAAGTCTTTCCTCTAAGATCTGGAACTAGTCAAGGATGACCACTTTCACCACTTTTATTCAACATGGTATTGGAATTCCTAGCCAGAGCAATTAGGAAAGACAAAGAAGTAAAAGGCATTCAGATTGGAAAGGAAAATTCAAATTATCCTTGTTTGTAGATTATATGATTGTACATTTAGAAAAAGCTAAAGACTCCACTAAATAAGTCTTAGAACTGATAATGATATTTAGTAAAGGTGAGGATACAAAATAAACATACAAAAAAAAGTAGCATTGATACATACTAATAGCATATATAAATAAAGAGAAATAAGTCAAGAAAGCAATCACATTTTAATGACTACAAAAAAATACAATGCCCAGGAATAAATTTAGCTAAAGAAATGAAAAATCTCTACAAAGAAAACTAAAACTATAAAATACAAATGAAATAAATTGAAAAGGCCACAAAAAAATGGAAAGATACCCCTTGCTCGTGGATTAGAAGAATTAATGTTGCTAAAATGTCCATAGTACACAAAGCAATCTACAGAGTCAGTGCAATCTCTATGAAAATACCAATGACATTCTTTACAAAAGACAAATTAAAAAAAAATTCATATGGAGTCGCAAAAGACCTTCAATAGCCAAAGCAATCCTGATAAAAGAACAAAGCTGTAGGCATCATACTACCTGACTTCAAAATATACTATAAAGCCATAGTAAACAAAACAGCATGGTTCTGGTATAAAAGCAGATACATAGACCAATGAAACAGAATAGAGAATCCAGAAATAAATTCACATATTAACAGCAAACTGATTTTCAACAAAAGCACCAGGAACATACATTGTGGGAAGGACAGTTTCTTCAACAGAATGAAACTAGACCCTTACCTCTCGTTGTATACAAAAGTTAAAACTAGATCAAGGACTTAAATGTAAGATCTGAAACTGTGAAACTACTGGAAGACAACATTGGGGAAATACTTTTGGACATTCATCTGGGCAAAGATGTTTTGGATAAAAATTCAAAAGCACAGGAAACAAAAGCAAAAATAGACGAATGAGATTACATCAAGCTAAAAAGTTTCTGCACAGCAAAGGAAACAACAAAGTGAAGAGACAACCTACAGAATGAGAAAAATATTTGCAAACTATCCAACTGACTGACGGGGGTTAATAATTAGCGTATATAAGAGGCTGGGAATAGTGGCTCACCTGTAATCCAAGCACTTTGGTAGGCCAAGATGGGAGGATTGCTTGAGACCAGAAGCTTGAAACCATTCTAGGTAACACAGCAAGGCCCAGTCTCTACAAAAAAAAAAATGTGCACATCTGTAGTCCCAGCTACTTGGGAGACTGAGGTGGGAGGATCCCTTAAGCCCAGGACTTTGAGGCTGCAGTGAGCTATAATTGTGACACTACTTCAGCCTAGGCAACAGAACAAAATCCTATAAAAAGAAATTTAAAAAGGAACAGAATATATAAGGAATCCAAACAATGACAAACAAGTAATCTAATTTTAAAATGACAAAACAGACATTTTTCAAAAGAAGATATACAAATGACCAACAAGTATATGAAAAAATGTCCAACATCACTAACTGCCAACAAAATGCAAATCAAAGCCATAATGAGATATCATCTCACCCCAGTTAAAATGGCTATTATGGGTCGGGCGTAGTGACTGGAATCCCAGCACTTTGGGAGGCCGAGGTGAAGGGATTGCCTGAGCCCCTGGGTTCGAGAACAGTTTGGGCAACTTGGTGAGACCACATCTCTACAATAAAAAAATAAATTAGCCGGGCATGGTAGCGCACATCTTTAGTTCCAGGTACTTGGAAGGCTAAGGCGGAAGGATTGCCTGAGCCCAGCAGGTCAATGCTGGGGTGGTTATGAGCATGCCACTGCATTCCAGCCTGGGCGACGGAGTGACTCCAACTCAAAAAACCGAACAAACAAAAAAACCGGTTATTATGAAAAAGAAAATAACAGATGCTGGTGAGGATGTAGAGAAGAGAGAATGCTTGTACACGTTAGTGGGTTGTAAATTAGTACAGGTACTATAAAAAGTAGTATAGAGGTTTCTCAGAAAACTAAAACTAGAACTACCATACAGGAGATTTCTCCCAGCAATCTCACTCCTGATTATATATATCCAAAAAGAAGGAGATCAATATATCAAAGAAATATCTGCACTCCCATGTTTATGGCAGCACGGTTCACAATAGCAAAGATAGAGAATCAACCTAAGTGTACATTAACCAATGAATGGATAAAGAAAATGTGGTACATATATATGACGGAATACTATGCGCCATAAGGACAAAATTATGAACTTCGCACAACTTGGATGGACTTAGAGGCTATAGTACTGAGTGATCTGTGACAGAAGCAAAGAACCAAGTAGCACATGTTCTCACTCATAAGTGGAACTTAAACAACGATCGTAATACTATTAAAAAGGGATTGGCAGTAGTGAGAAACTGCCAGGGAAGGGCAGGGGCGGATTGTTAAGGGCATACCTTATCAACAAGGGTACCTGCATAATGACCATTTGTATACCTAACCCTGAATTGTATCCCACATCTTTAGAATTAAAAATTAAAAAAAAAGAAACAACCTACGTGTATATCAACCGATGAATGGATATAGAAAATGTGGTATATAGACACAATGGAATATTATCCAGCCATAAAAAAGAATAAAATCCTGTCACTTGCAGCAACATGGATGGAACTGGAGGACATTATGTTAAGCAAAATAAGTCAGGCACAAAAAGACAAATAAATATCTCACTTCTCACTCATGTGAGAGATTAAAAAATTGATCTCATAATAGTTTTACATACTTATAGAGTACATGCATATAATGTATAATGATCAAATCAGGGTATCTGGGATATTCAACATTTATTTCTTTGTGTTCCAAATATTCTCTTCTAGCTATTTTGATATATACAGCAGATTATTAACTGTAGTCACCCTACAGTGGTATCAAATACTAGATCTTATTCCTTCATTAACTGTATGTTTCTACCCATTAACCAACTCCTCTTTGTCCCCAGTGCCCCTCCCGGCCTCTGATAATCTTCATTCTATACACTACCCCCATGAGATCAATTTCTCAGTTATTTTGGAATTCAGAAAGACTGAAAAACAATTTCTGCAATAACTTCAGCTGAAAGCAGGAATGTTTAGTAACCTCTCGGTGATGGAATTAATAAACTCTTTTTTTTTAAACTGTAGCTTAAAAGTCAAAACAAAATATCTCCTTTATAAAGCCCCTTCCAAGCCACAGGAGTCTAGAATTCCAGGATTTATGTCAAGTCTTGAAGGAGTAGCAGGGCTTTATTGGTTCTGGTTATTGAAAAGTGTAGTTTTCAAGTTTCTCTGGCAGGTTCCCTCACTGAATGGAAAACTTAGAAGCTTCTCATTATGATGTGCTCTTGGTAGAAAGAGAGGTAGAGTGGCAGGAGCAGGAAACTGCTGGTGGGAGGGAACATAGTATCAAAAAGGGTACCTGATTTCAAACCAGGCAAAGTGGGGACCAAAGGGAGGCCCAAACTGTACCTGTACGATGTCCGCTTATATACCTAATCCTGAATTGTACCCCACACCTTTAATATAAAATAAAATAAAAAAAGAAAGAGAGGTAGAAATTCTCCTTCTGTGCCATTTAAAAACTTTCATGTGGGCTTATGCTTGAAAGTAGGCTGACTTGGGCCCACCACTGCTGGGCCATCCCCTGCAAGCAGCGGGAGGCAGCAGAGCCACCTGTGAAGAGAGGTGGAGAAGTGGCCCCTGTGTCCCTTCAGACGCCCTACCTGGTGACAGAGTCAGCCTGCAGTTATTTCATTTCCCGGGACCTCTCTGTGAACTGAGAGGCACTGGGCTAAGCCCCACATTCCTATTCTGGTATTGTAAGCTCTAGAAGCAGGGTAGATGAACAGGGCATCACCACCACATTCCTACTGGGCCTGGCAGGCTATAGCAGCCACCCTGTGCACAACAGCCCAGAGGACGCCTGCTAAGGCTTATAAGGAGCTGGTGGGGCGATTGGTGCTCACCTGAGAAGTGAGTGAGTCTCCACCCCTTTCCCCGCCAAGACTGGCATTCTTCTCACTTCTCCCTGCTACTTTTTCAAACTCAAATTTTAGTTCCTACATTTAAAAACTGCAATGTGATATTTACAAGATTTGAAAATATTTTTTGAACAATTTTGTCATTGTTGCAAAAGAGGCAATAGATTTATTTTCATTCCTGTAAATTATTTACATCTTCCCAAAACATGTTTTAATTAAAAAAAAATTTTTTTTAAGAGATGAAGTCTTAGCCGGGCTTGGTGGCTCAGCCTGTAATCCCACGCCTTTGGGAGGCTGAGGTGAGTGGATTACCTGAGCCCGCGGGTTCGAGACCCGCCTGGGCAGCGAGAACTCATCTCTACAATAAATCAAAAATCAGCCGGGTGGGGTAGTGCGCGCCTGTAGTTCCAGCTACTTGGAAGGCTGAGGCGGAAGGATCGCCAGAGCTCAGTGGGTCGAGGCTGCGGTGGCCGGGAGTGGCCACTGCACTCCAGTCTGGGCGACGGAGTGAAACTCCAACTCAAAAAAAAAAAAAAAAAAAAAGATGAAGTCTTGCTATGTTGCCCAGGTTGGTCTCAAATTCTTGGCCTCAAGCCATCCTCCTACCTCAGTCTCCCAAAGTGCTGGAATTTATAGGCATGAGTCACCATAACTGGTTCAAAAACATTTTTTAAACTCATAATTTACACATAAGAATAAAAGATATCTCAGAGCATTATATTATTTGAATTCAATGAAAAAGTAAAATGCAAAGTTGAATAGCCAAAAGACTGGAAGGAAAAACACCAAAACATTAACACTATTTACTTTGAGGGATTGGAACTTTGAATATTTTTGTCCTTTTATTTTCCTGAATTTTAGCCTGAAAAATATTTTTAGAGTTACATACAGAAAAAATAAAGTTATTCAGAAATATTTGTGATAATAGTCCCACACCTAAAGCTACATGTTCGAGGAGCAATTAAGAATTTTGTTTTTACTCTGAAAATAACATATTAGCTTCTTTGTATAGATTGGTTTGAAAACAGTGGCATGCATTTTATATTTGACTCTAATGTTACAGCCATGGCTTGGTCCTGTGATAGTGAATACAGGTTAGATTTACAATACCAGTGTCTTTTCTCTCCAAGAAAAGACACTCTAATTAAACTGACACTCTGATGCCCAAGCCACTTCAGCCTGAAAGCTCAGTAACCTTTAGACCTACCTTCAAATAGGAAAAAAAAAACAAAAACAAAAAACAAATCAACTAGCAACACCACCACCACCACAAAACAAAAAGAGAAGAAACATTTTCTGGAACAATTTCAAATATGTACTATCAGCCTTCTTTCTTGAGCAGTGCCCTGGACCAGAAATCCTAGGAGTTATCACTTATCAGCTGATGGAGGGAAGATACTCAAGGAGAATTCAACACAGACGCTGTTAGCCAATGGCCCACACCAAACACACAAAATGATAAGAATGCCAATGTTTAAAAGAGCTGGGACTTTTTGAAACAGAGAAGTACATGGACTTTGTCAATCTGATGTTTTAACGAGGAGACAGATGCCACCATTTTGCTTTGCCAACTTTTTTTTTTCTTTTTTAAGTGGGGGATGTTTGTTTCTGAGGATACTGATTATATCTCAAGTTACAGTCAAGAAAAAAAATTTCCCTCTAGACTACTGTTGCTACCATCAACTGGACTCAGAATTGGGTATTTCTGTAAAACAATAAAGCTGGAAATAATTAAATGTCAGTTTAAAAATACTAGTAATTGAGCTTTCCTAAATGTCCAACTTTAAAAGAAAAATCATTTAGGCAATTTCTCTTAACAAGAGTACAAATGACATAGAAGTGTTGAAAGTGAAATTTCTTTCCTCTTCTATAATAGTCAAATGGTCTCAAACAATAAGTCATCACCAGCAAATGAGAGTCAATTTGTATTTTACTTTTCAGGTTAAACATAATATATAGTATGATTTGGTCCCACAAAACATGTTTTGAAGTAGATAAATCTGACCATAGAAACCTCACAAATGTTCCTTTGACTTTGGATTTATTATTTCAACTGCCTCTAGTGAGGGCATTTCATATGCTTATAAATCTCTTTAGTTTCTTTTTGAGTTTTAGTGCTTCATGTTAATGGACTCCATAACTGTTACATAAAACACATCTATCAGCAAAGGTATAGGAACAAACATTTATACCAAGACTGTTTAAAAGTTGGCAGCCTTGGTGAATAGTAAATAATAGTGAATAGGACAGAACATAAATACACAGATCAATTTAATAACAGATTGTCTCCCCAGAATTAGAAACAGAGTTGCCTAGGCTATCAAGGAAGACACATCCAGCACTCAGATCAATGCAGCAGCATGAAGCAGGAACCATCGGGGTTTCGTGGCACTAGATTTTAGCTCCCTGGCATAAATACATTTTCCTTAATTTTTGGAATATAATCAATCTTCTTCACAAGTTACAAGAACCATACTTATTTGCCCTTCACTTCTCATCACTTTCTAATGGTCATACTCAAATACAACTGTACTTGCATATTTCCTAAATTAACCATTGTTGACCACTTACTTTAAGTTAGACGTACGAGAAATCTCCATCATACTTGAACTTCACAGGAATAGGCACGCTGAAGTTTCCCATGAACTTCAATTCCTGTGTTATTGGCTTCTAACAATACCTCTCTCTCAGGGCTCAAGGGGATATTGTATGCATGACTTGTACACGGTAGGTACAAAATTAGATAAACGTTAGACTTCTTTACTGCAATCTGTCTCCATGGGCTGAAAAATGTTCCTTTACACAGTTTTAAACCCTCCTCGTGTACACATCCTACCTCCAAAACTCCTTGAGGGTATCTTGGTTTCTGTACCCCAGTGCCCAGCCTAGGTTAGTGTCAATGCTGCTGCTTCTCTTTCGGCTAATTGATGAAAGAGCACTGGGAGGGTGAAAACAACGTATCTCAGTGACATCTGTCATTGAGAGTGTTGGTCAGTTTTGTCCCGGTTGACAAATAAAAGCAAAATTAATTTTTAATCCCTTGAAGACTTTGTCACTGAACATTTGGCAGAGGCAGTTTGTGAAGGGGAGAACATTTGGCTATATGACTAGCTTCAGAAAAACATGCTGTGCACACTAAAAGCGAGAACAAGAGGAGGGCCCCAGTAATTTCACTCCTGATCTCAGGTTCTAGCCAGGAGACCCCGAGCCTCCTGATATCAGGATAAGAAAGTGTGCAGTCACCTAACGCTTGAAGGGGATTTCCCAAGCAAAAATGCATCATTCAAATAACTAGTAATTAACAAAAGCTTTAGGCATTTATTTGCTAGACTTGAATTACATTTAATAAAGTTATCTGTGCCGGTTCCATCATAGTTTGAAGGGAAGGTAACATTTGACTTGACATAAATTCTGGAAAAAGTTAATAAGTAGACAAAAAATAAAGAGTATTTAAAGATATCAAAATATAACTTTGAAACAAAGGTACCTGTATAATGAACATTGGTATAACTAACCCTGAATTGTACCCCACATCTTTAAAATAAAAAAATTAAAAGTTAAAAAAAAAGAAATGTAACTTTGAGAACCACATTTATTTACAAGTAGCAGAAATCTAAAGCATGCTTCTGATATGCTGGGCAAAAACACACCAGATATGATAAAGTTATGCCCTTTGGTGCTCATAAATGATTAATAAATGAAACACAAGTAGTTTGTCTTTGTGATGAATCAAAGCTATAACAACAAGAGGCAAGCTATGAAAATATTATACTGCCATTGTTTATTTTAAATTTCAAAAGATAGCCGCCAAAAAGTGAGCTAATCTTTTTATAATTCATACTGTAACACTTTGGTTTCATTTCCCAGTCTTATGTTTTATCTACAATTTTAATTGTACAATTTTATACTATGATTATATCAAAGTCTTTTTTGCATGTAAAAGAGCCTGTACAGAAAAGTACGTAAATGAAAGTAATTTTATAGGGTAGTGAGACTGATTTTAAGTGACTTTTGAAGAATTAATGATTCGATATTTTCCAAAATTGGTAAAAGACATCAAGTCACAGAGTCAGAAAACCCTATGAGTCCCAGGCTGGACAAATAAAAAGAAATCTGCACTTAAGCAAATTCAAGCAATCTTGCTTTTAAAACAAAATATAGAGAGATAAATGTTAAAATCATTCAGATAAAAAAAATGGGTCCCTTCAAAGGAGCAACACTTAGACTACTTGCAGATTTAGACAGAAGCTAGAAGTCAAAAGAAATGACCTATTCATATTGCTGAAAGAAAATAATTTTATACTGGGCAAAAGTATCCTTCAGGAATAAAGGTCAAATAAAGATACCTTCAGGCAAACAAATTAAAATAATTTGTCACCAGTAGACAAGCACTTAAGAAAATGCCAAATGGACTCCTTCAGGCAGAAGGAAAATGATCACATACAACAAGTCTGAAATACAGGAAGAAGAGTAATGATAATGTAACTATGAGGATAAGTGTAAGTGCATGAGACTTTATTAGACACTAATGATTGTGTGTTGTGGGGGTAAAATAAAAATACATGACAATAACTGCATTCAATTCCAGAGAGGGCAAATGGAGTGAAGACTCCCAAGATTCTTGTATTATCAAGAAGAGAATGCAAGTAACAGGGAACATCAGGCTTTGGAGAATCAAAAAGTCATGCTATCATCTCTAGCATCACAACTGAAAGAATAATAACAGAATGTGTAACTATCAATCCAAGAGAGGGAGATTGCAGAGTATTAAAATCTATCCCATCAAATCAGTTGCCATCTGCCAACTCATGTTAAAAGGCCAGAAGAACCCTGACATAAAAAGCAACAGGAAATTCCAAGAAAGGGGAATTTCAAGCCAGTCTCATTCAGAAATTCATTCTGAAAATAAGATTAGTGGATTTACCCACTAACAACAAAATGACATGAGGATAATCAACTCAGTCTGAACTAGAAAGCCAGAGCTACACTTTATCTCTTGCTTTTTCTTTAAATTCAGGAGAAAGGCTTTTGTTTGTTTTGGGTTATATTTTTTAATTTAAAAAATTAGCAAATCAGAGTAAAGCAGAAAAGGAGAGAAAGGGGAACATAAAACAATAGAAAATATGAAGATGTTAGATTTAAACCCATGTAAGTAAATATATTAAATGTCAACAGTCGATGTATTCTATTTGAGATAAAGATTACAAACTTCATTTAAAAATCAATGTATGCTATTTACAGAAGATATACTAAAACAAAAGGACAGAAAGAGTGAAAGTAGAATCATACAAAAAGACAAACCATGCATTCAGTAACCAAAGGAAAGATGGTGAGTTATAGTAATATCAGACTTTAGGGGCAAAAAGCATACTAAAATAAGAATACTACTTCATAATAACACAAAATACTACTTCATAATAACATATTAAAACAAAGATAATTTTAGATTTTTTGCATTTGATGAAGTTGCCTCAAAATCTGTAAAGAAACACATATCAAAATATGGACAGAGAAATAGACAACCTACAGCCATGAGATAAGATTTTAACACACTTCTCTTAGTAACTCATAATAAGCAGACAAAAAGTCAGTAAGGACAGAGAATGATTGGAATGAATGGAGGGCTGACAACTTTAATCTAAGGGACACATATATAGAATACTAAACCCAACAAGGGCAGAATCAAAAAGAAATTGCTCTGCTCCTATGTAATAAAGCAAGTCTCTACATATTTTATAACAATGACATAACACAGAATGCTTCCTCTGACCACAATACAACTAAGCTAGAAATCACTTTTTTTTTTTTTGAGTTGGAGTCTCACTCGGTCGCCCAGACTGGAGTGCAGTGGCCGCTCCCAGCCACCGCAGCCTCGCCTGCTGGGCTCCAGCGATTCTTCCATCTCAGCCTTCCGAGTAGCCAGAATTACAGGCATGCACTACCGCGCCCGGCTGATTGTTTGATTTATTGTAGAGATGAGGTCTTGCTGCCCAGGCGGGTCTTGAACCCGCGGGCTCAGGCAATCCGCTCACCTCAGCCTCCCAAAGGCGCAGGATTACAGGCTGAGCCACCGAGCCTGACTAGAAATCACTTTTTTAAAAAGATTTTTTTAAAGTCATGTTTTGGAAATAAAGTACTATGCTTCTATACAACATGAATCAAAAAATGAAAATGTAAATTAAAAATATTTTAACTGAATGATAATGAAAATATGACATATTAAAACTCGTGGGAAGCAGCTAAAGTTGCTGCTTACTAAAGGAAACATCATCATTTTAGTTACCTAAAGGGCATTATTAATAAAAAGAATTTTGAAGGTGGTGGATATGTCTATTACCTTAATTGTAGTGATGGCTTCATGGATGTAGGTATATGTACAAACTCATCCATGTGTATATTAAAAATGTACTTTTTTTGCACGTCAATTATAATTGAATAAAACTGCTTTTAAAATTTTTTTAAAAAGAAAAACTTTAAAAATTGATGAGTTAAGTGTTTCTCAAGAAGACAGAAAATAACAGGAAATTATGCTGAAAGAAAGTAGAAAAAAGGGGATAATAAAGTTAGACTATAAATAAGATCAAATCAAATATATTGTATTAACCAGCTTCCTTGGTAAAACTGTTCAAGGAAAACAAGAAAAGAAACAAACAACCAGTGTCAGGCCTGAAAAAGAAGATATTACTCTTGGTCCTGCAGACCTACACAGTCATAAAAATCATGATATTTTAAACAACTTTATATATTCCTTGAAAAATACTACATGGAAAACTGACAGAAAAGAAAATTTGAGTAATTCTTCAGCTATTTAAAAAACTTAAATAGATTATTTAAAACTTTATGATAAAGAAAACTCAAGGCTCCGATGACTTCTAACAAACATTCAAGGAAGAAATGGCAATCTTACACAAAACCTTTAAGCTTACGGGGAAAACAACTACTATCTGCCAACTCATGTTAAAGGGCCAGAAGAACCCTGATACAAAAAGTGACAGGAAATTCCAAGAAAAGGAAATTTCAAGCTAGTCTCACTCAGAAATGTATTCCGAAAATAAGATTAGCAGATTTACCCACTAACAACAAAATGACGTGTGCGTGATCAACTCAGTCTGAACTGGAAAGCCAGACCTACACTTTACCTACTGCTTTTTCTTCAAATTCAGGAGAAAGGTTTTTGTTTGTTTGTTTGTTTTTGGGTTTTGGTTACATTTGCTAATTTTTTAAATTAACAAATCACATCTAGTAATATATAAAAAAGGATGATTATATACACTGGACATATTCCAGAAAGCAAGCTTTTTTAAGATTTGAAGATCAATGCAATTTCATCACATTAACAGAATAAGAGAAAAATCATATAATTATTTCAATTGGTGATGTTGATAAAACCCCAATCAAATGTATGATTAAAAAAAAACCTCTTAGCAAACTAGGATTAGATAGGAGTTTGCTTAATCTGAAAAAAAGATATCCCCCAAAAGAATCTTCAGCAAACATCACACTTAATGGCAAAACACTGAAAGTTTTCTCTCTGGTATTGGGACCAAGACAAGTTGTATGAGTTTTGTAGGGTTGCTGTAACAAAGCACCACAAATTGGGTTGTTTTAAGCAAGAGAGATGTATTGTCTCACAGTTTTGGAGGCTAGTAGTCTGAAATCCAAGGTGGTGGCCGGGCCATACTCCCTTTGAAGACTCTAGAAAAGCCTTTCCTGCCTCTGCCTAGTTGGTGGTTGCTAGCAATCCTTGGCAGCTTGTAGACTCAGCACTCTGTCTCTGTTTCCATCTTCACATGGTGTTCTCCTCTGTGTGTGCCTTTCTCTGTCCTCTTTTTATGAGGACACCAGTCATATTAGAGTAGGACAAACCCTAATCTAGTATGATCTCATCTAAGCTGCAAATAATATCAGTCACAGATACTGGAGTTTAGGATTTCAATATATCTTTTGGGGGGACTACAATACAAGGATTCCCACTGTTTCCATTTCCTTTTGTATTGCAGGCCCTAGCAAAAAAAAAAAAAAAAATATATATATATATATATAAAGATTAGAAAGGAAGAAATAAAACTGTCATTATCCACGGATGATATAATTATCTATAGAGAAAATTCTAAATAATTCAGATAAATTCTTAAAATAATAAATAAATTTTACAAGATTGGTATATACAAAGTTAATATATAAAATTAATTTTATAACATAACAACAAACAGGAAAACATATGTTTAAACAGGTACAATTTATTTACAATAGCATAAAACAAATCAAACACTTAGAAATTAATCTAATAAAATATGTGTAAGACCTCTGGGCACAAAGCTGTAAAATCTTACTGAGAGAAATTAAAGAAGACCTAAAGATGCTATGTTTATGAATTAGAAGACTCAATAATGTAAATCTGCCAGGTCTTAAATAATCCCTACATGTGATGTGATCCCAATAAAAATCCCAGTATGTGGAAACTGACAAGCTGATTCTCAATCTTATATAGACACGGAAAAGGTCATGGACAACCAAGAATTTGTTGAACAAAGCTGAAAGGACATGTACTACTGAATATGAAGACTTATCATGGAGCTATTTTAATTAAGACAACGTGGTATTGAGACAAAGACAGTCAAACAGGCCAACAGGACAGACAGAATGCTCACAAACAAACCCATGCATGTACAGAAGGGACACTTGCTCCATGACAGAAGCAGCATTACAGAGAGGCGAGTTAAAGGAGAGACTTTTTGATCAATAAATAGAATAAGCAGATACTCACATGGTAAAAAAAATTGCCCCCTACCTTGTGCTGTGTACCAAAATAGCTACATGCAAAAACATTGATGAATTTCACAAGCATAAATTTATGCAAAAAAACCCCCTACATACTGTAATACTCTATTCATACAAACTTAAAACTATAGTGTAAGAAGTCAAGATTGCAGTTAATTTGGGGAGAAAAAGGTGTTAAGAATTGGCAGGGGCTATTAAGAAGAGTTTCTAGAGAGCTGGTGAATATTTCATTTCTTTGCCTGGGGGGTGGTAGGTAGTGGTATTAAAAGCAATCAGACAGACCTTGAACATCCAATGCAATACTATAAGAAAATGACTGACGGTACAGGGAAACTATGGGGGAGGTGGGGGATGGGATTAACAGCAGCAAATATCTGTCGGGGGATGGGAAAACACCTCTTATCAACAGGGTGCCTGAATGAAACATAATTGTACACCTAACCCTTAACTGTACCCCACAAAACCATAATAAAAAATACTGATTAATAAAAAAATAAAATAAAATAAAAGCAATCAGACACACTGATTCATTCAACAAATATTTATTGAGAAATCACTCTATACCAAGTATTGTACTAGATCTGGGTCATCAAAAGGAGTAAATACAGGCAGGACCCGTACTCTGGTGGTGTTTGCCTCTGATAGAAGAGTCAGACAAAAACAATTACAGTAATGAACGCAGATAATATATACAATCATCTAATGGGGTAAGTGCTCTGAGAGACACACTTAGCTTGTTACACAAGGACAACTTTCTTTATTATGGGTGGGGTGGGGGGAGAAAAGCCATTAGGTCCTTCACTGGACTGAATAGTTCAGAAGTATTTTGCCCACCTCTAAAAAGCAGCAGATACTGCTGTTATCTATTATAAATAGTTCCAATGTCATTTTAGATCTACACTTAGTTACACTTGGGAATCCCATCTAATTATCGAAGGAAAATCTTGGCTTGAAATATCATGGCTTTAGCCCCTATAAAATACCATCAATTTTGAGTTAATTTTAGGGCTATTATTCTCAAATCAAAGAGTTGTTTTAAAATTCTCATTCAAGAGGCAGTGAGTTGTAAAAAAAGGCTTTTCTGGGTTTTCTAAAATGCTTGTATGCTCATTGCAGAACATCTGGGAGATCAGAAAATTACAAAGAAAACAAAAATCCATAATTCTATAACCATAGCCACTGTGAATGGTGTGGTATAGTTCTTTCCATTTTTAAAATTATATAGTTCTTTCCTTTATATATTTTATTTTCACAATTGAGAACAGAATTTCTATGTGGTTTTGCAAGCCAAATTTTCCATTTCAAAATATAATGGGAATTTATTTCCTCAGTCATGAAATAATCTTCTTAAGCATAATTCTTAAAATTTGTAAAAATTCCATCCTACAGCTATACCTAAAAGTCAGCATGTTTATTCTGTTTTCACAGGAAAGAATTCTATGTGACCACGTTTCTGGACCCCCCTTGGCTACGTGCTACCTTGTAAACAGTGTAGACAGAATCACCCTCTGAAAGTACTTAAAAACCCAATGAGGAACTTTTTCCAAGGCGAGGGGTACTGTGAACCCAGCAATTCCAATTTTCCCCAAACGTGCGTCATCTCAAGGAGAGGCCACTCCCGGTGAGACACAGCTCTCGACCCTGCAGCGGTCTCCACGGGTCTGACCAGCGTCCGAGCTCGGCGACAGGTCCTCCCGGACCCGACTGCAACTCGCCGTGCTCGGAGG
>NW_007259807.1:292216-319704 GCF_000164805.1 Carlito syrichta
GGCGAGGCGGGAGGGGCCGGCCCGCGCGGGTAGCGGCGGCCTCTCCGGGGAGACCCCGGGGGCGCTGGGCTGAGTCCAGCCTGCCCTCGCCGCTGGCTGTGGGGACTCGGTGTCCCGGGTCGGGGGTCCGAGGGGGGCCGCCTAGGGGTGGGTGAGGAGAGGCTTCCGGCACCCGCGGGCCCGTTTTCCAGGAAGAAGACGGCCCAAGTACTTCCTTCGGCGTGGCCTGACTCTGGAACAGAGAGGGAGGGACGGGGACAGGCCGGGGGCTTGCAGCCGGGCCTCCCGCCGCCGCTGTCGTCGGGCCTGGAGAGCTCCGGTCCAGCCCGGCCAAGGGGCCGGCGTCAAGGCCTTCTTGCTCAAATGCGAGCCTGACCTCCTCCTCCTCCTCCTCCACCTGGGAACCGTTTTTTCAGCCGCCGGCGGCTGGTGGGTCGGCCCTGGGCGGGTGATGGTGCTGGGCACGGCAAAGGCGGCATCTGTGGGCCAGCCTCGATGGGGAGGGGAGGCAGAGAGGCTCTCCCAGGCCTTGCGCCTTTAAGGCTTCTTCCTACTTCTGCTTCAGTTCTTTTTTCAGCTTATTGACCCAAGATTAGATGATAATGGGAGGGTACGGGGAGAGAGGAAGGAATAATTTGGTGCCCGTGATCACCACTTCTAGAAAACCTACTGGCAGTCGTGTCTTGGAAACTGGAGGGGTAAGGGCAGCTGAAAGTGGCCTAACTATCAGTCTGGGGGTTGCCAGTGGGGATGATAGTGTTCTAGCAGCGTGCTTAAGTCTACCGCAGACCCCACCCGAGAAGAGGGAAGGACGAGGGGCTGGGGACGAGGAGGTTCGGCCCAACGTCTGATGTAGCAGAAGAGAGACCAGAAAGGCCAGCCAGATTGTGGGCAGGTTGGTAAACTCGGCCTGAGGGTTTTAAGGAGCTCTGATTCCACTCTCAGCCCCTTGATCTTGCAGGCAAGACTCACTTTGGGGAAGGCTGTGCAAGGCCACAGAGCTGAACGAGGTCCCTTGGGATAGAGCCATACACACAAAGTTCATGCAAGTATGAAATGCTGGAGAAAATACACCCTAGGATAGATGAGGTGACTTTTAAAAATACCTGGAAGATGAGGAAAACCAGCCTGAGGGAGACTTAGGCTAGAGGCAAAGGGAGCTAACTGCCTGTGCAAAGATCCTCAGACAGGAAAGCCCTCCTTGCATTCAGAGGCTGCAAAGAGAGAACATGGAACTTCCACGAGGAGAGTGGCTTGAGGTGAGGTGGGAGGGTTGAGGTGGGAGAGTGTCTTGAGGTGAGCTGGGCCGGATCAGCAGGGCTTTAGAGGCCACAGGTAGGTGTGCATATGGAGGCAGTTCTTATCATTTGAGGTCTCATTCTGCAATCAGAGCCACTGAAGGGGTTTAAGCATGGGAATGGCATAGTCTCGCATATGTTTTTAAGAAAGTCCTGTGGTCGCTTAGTGGAGAATGAGCTGGGAGGTCATTCAGGGCTCCACACCAGAGTCCAGATGGTGGCTCAGATAAGGGTGGTAATTGTGGAAATGGGGATCAAGGGGAGGACTTGAAATAGATTTTGGAGGCGTAACTAACAGGAATTGCTGAGAGATTAGACGGGGTGAGGGAGAGGGACTAGGATTGCCAGCTAAAATACAGAATGCCCAGTTGGATGTGAACGTCAGGTTAACAATGACTACTTTTTTTAGTATGAATACTCCCTTGAAATATTTGGGAACAAGTTTCACCTGGGAAGCTTTTTAAACCTACCTATGCAGAGACCCACGCCAGAGCCAGTCAATCACAGTCTCATGTCTCTTAGAAGCGTCCCGGTGATTCTGATGTGCAGCTTGAACCGGGAATCACAGAAGGAGCCCAGAAACGGGAGGCTGGTCATGCAGGAGGGGAAGAGCTGGCCACCCTAGCCCTAGCCTAGGGCACTGTCACTGAGCGAGAGTTTCATGTACTCTACTCATGAATTGTGGCTTAACATATCTCTCCCCCTCACCCCACCACCAAATGCAAGTTCTAAAAGCTAACTGTGTAGGCAAGTCTTACACAGGTTTGATACTGTTGAATTACTTTTTCAGTGAACTTTTTAAAACAACTACATCTGTTGGAAAATGAAGATACTAAGAATGATTTTGGAGTGCAGAAAAGTAGATTAATTGCTCATTGCCCAAGTGTATTGTTTTCCCTGGCAGTCTTTTTGTTTACCTCCGATTTCATTTAAAAATACGAATCTGTAATTAAAGAAGGTGTGAGGTGCTGGTCTCCCTACAGGGCCCATCAGTGGCACTAACTTCGTTCAAGGATCTTGCTCCCGGGGCAGCCTGGCAGTTTCCTGTTCCAGCCATAGACGCTCAGGTGGGAGCTCTGGGTCATTTGTCTCAGAGTCACTGAATTACATTTGCAGCTCTCAATTTTCCAGCAAATCCCATGAGATCCCGGCAGGGTTGGGACCGAAAATGTATGAAATAACACCGCCATCCTTCCAGCTGCCTGCACATGACAGCTTGTAAGCACCTTAGTATGTAGTGCCCTAGAAGCTATGGCTGGGCGACCTTGGACAAGTTATCTAATGTCCAAGGCTCAGTTTCCTCCTCTGTAAAATGGAGACAGAAATAATACCTTTGTGATTGGATTTTGCATATTTGATATGATAAAGCAGGTGTCTTAGTCCATTTGTATTGCTAGAAAGGTAATACTGAGGCTGAGTAATTTAGAAAGAAAAGATTTATTTAGCTCAGTTCTGCTGACTGGAATGTTCAAGATTGGGCATCTTATAAAGGCCTCAGGCTGTTTCCACTCATGGCAGAAAGTGAAAGGGAGCTGGCCTGTGCAGAGATCGTATGGTGAGAGAGGAAGCATGAGACAAAGTGGGAGGTACCAGCTCTTTTTAACAAGCGGGAACTAATTGAGTGAGAACTCTTGCTCACCCCCTCAAGAACAGCACTAGGTTATTCGTGAAGGATCTCCAAATGCCTCGCATTAGGCCCCCCCCCAATGCTGGGGATCAAATTCCATCATGATGTTTGGAGGGTCAAATATCTAAACCATAGCAGCAGGTAAAATGCTTAGTGCACAGTCTGTGATTTAAGAAGTCCCTTGTTAGTGTAATTTGTGTTCATCTTATTAACCTATTGTGACAACACACAAGGAATCATCATCTGTCTTACAAATGAGGAAAGGAGCTCAGGGTTTATTTCATTTGCTGAAGGTCCCATGGCCATTTAGTGGTAGAGGTGGGTTTGAGAACAGTTTCCTTGATGTCACAGCTCATATACTTACTTGGTATTAGTTGGAAAAGGGAAGCAGGGTTAATTCTGCAGGGTTTGGGTAGGATGTGTGAATGCCTCTTCCCTCTTGCCACATGCTTTTCAAATGACTTTCAAGGGCAGCCTTGAGGTGAAAACAAAGTGACTGAGCTGCCCACCACCAAAACGCAACATGGAATCTAAGTATCACTTTTTCCAGGAAGCCCACCCTGATCTCTGGGTAATCGCCACCCCTTACTGAAACTTTATCTATCCTTACCTTATAAAACCTGATTTCCCATTACAAATCATATTCATGGATGTGTTTTCTGTTGGTCCTTGAGGGTAGTAGCTTTATAGACCTACCCTTGTCCACACTGGACTTGGTTCCCAGGGGCACTCAGCCAGGTCACAGATGGATCTCATGGTTAGAGGGTATTGCATGAAAGAGTTTGCCTGGCAGCCTTCTCACCTCCTGTCCAGGAGTGTGTGCGCCCTGGTCCTCATTTAGTATCACATAACATTGAACTACTTAAGATTTCTTGATTACCTGCTCATGCTGACATTGAGCTGGGCACTGGGAAGTGAAACACATAATGATAAGTCACAGTCTCACTAGAGGCAGCCTTGGAATTCTGACTCTCACACTCGCTTTGGGAAACTTTGGTAAACTACTGAAGCTCCCTCATCCCTGTGTTTCTCATTTGTAAACTAGTGAGAATAGTTCTGCCCCTTCCTCAGGATGTGGTGACAACTAATTATATAATGCAGATAACGCACACTGAAACACTACTACTAATTCATTCATACTTGTTTCCTCCCTCTAGTTTCTCCCCCTTATTTAACTACCTCTCCCTCTTCCCTGTCCATTCCCCTAGTCACTCTCGTAAAGTAGGCCACTGTGACCTTATCCTTTTCTTTCTTTTTTGAATCAGGGTCTCACTCTCACACCAGGGCTGGAGTTAGTGGCACCATCATGGCTCACTACAGTCTCAAATGCCTGGGCTCAAGTGATCCTCCTGCCTCAGTCTCCCAAGTAGCTGGGACTACAGGGTGTATCACCATGCCCAGCTAATTTTTTAAAATTATTTTTTGTAGAGACAGCATCTCACTATGTTGCCCAGGATGGTCTTGAACTCCTGGGCTCAAGCAATCCTCTCGTCTCAGCCTCCCAAAGTGCTAGGATTATAAACATGCGCCACCACGCCCAGCCTATGACCTTATTCTTGAATTGGCGCAAGAGCCTCCAGATTTGCTTTCTCTCCATTTGGGTGATATTCCCCAAGCCTTACTCAGCCCTGTTCTTTCCCCTCTCTCTGTGGCCTAACAAAACTCATTATTCTTTGGTTGGCATCTCTCTTCTGCCTTCTGGAACTAGTGGGTGGCTTCCCATAACCTCTACCCCCTTCCCCTCCACCCCCCCAGTTGTGGCAGAAGGGTTGTGCACTGCTTCTCTGCACACACACCACATTTCCTGCCTTGTGCTTTGGTTCCAGAATGAACTCTTCAGGCGGGGCTTGTGCCCATCCTCGTTTCTGGGAACTGCACCCCTCCTTCCAGGCCTGCCTCCCCTCATGCCTTCCCCGGATGCCATTCCCAGCCTTAACATTCCTCTAGGCCTGGGTACACAGTGTCCTTGGGGCATTTGTCACTGCTGCTTCATACTGTGGTCATGCACCAACTTATCCCATCTCTTTAAGCTGCCTCAGGACAGGGACTCTTATGCAGTGTTTGCTCCTCATAGTCTTCTACATAGATCTTTAACAAATACTTATTGACAAAATAAGATGTGATGCTATCCTCTCCATGAGAGTTGGGAAAACGCTGCTGTATTTTATCATGAAGCTGAAGGATAAGCAATTTGGAAGAACATCCTACTAGTACTTATGCTAGGCTGTGTGTAAAAAGAATAGTTTTATTGAAGAGTGATGCTGGATGACAGGTGCTTTTTCTTCATCATCTCATGCTGCTGTCCCAGATTCTATTCGCTTTGCTCTCTAAACGTTCACAGGCTTTATTTTCTCTTCCTTATTTTAAAAGTCTGAAAGGCTCTCCTGGTGTGCAATACATGTTTCTCCAAGAATGTCCCTGATCCTCTTCCTAGTGCTGCTTAATTCTTGCTGGTTACTGGATTTACGCGGTGACTTAGAAGTCCCTTTGGAGACACTGCTTCCCTGGGATGCCAGCTCTGCACTGACCCGATCCCCATGTATGTGCAGGCAGCTTCCTTCCCACAATGACTCTCTCTCTGCTCCCTGCACCACCTCCTCTCGACGGCGGGGCCTTTTATGCATTCTGTAAAACTCTTCTGTATAAATAATAAGAAAAGTTTTGCTGCTTTGGCCATGTAAAACTTGTAAAATGCCACATGGAACACTAAATATCACATCACCCTGTGACAGATATACCAGTGTATTGGCAGAAGCTCTTGTCTTGAGCTCAAGCTTGACAGTCTTTACTTAGTGATTTTTCTAAACTGTAAGACATCTTTTTTCTTTGACAACCCTTCTTATATTTTTTAAAGCCATCTTGTGAGTGTCTTTTTTTTTTTTTTTAACCCATTCAAAGAGTAAATTGGTTCACGTCATCTAAACTCAGTCAGAAAATACCCTTCGGCTCTGTGGCCTTTTCAGACATTCTGTCTCAGAATCATCTTAGTACAGTGATTTGTGAAGCAAAATGTATATAATTTCATTTTAGATGAAACAGTTAAAAAAAAAAAGTCCAAGAGAACTTCCAGGGTTTCATCTGCGCGCACGCGCGCACACACACACACACACACACACAAAAGACTCACACTCACTCACTCCTGGATATGTATTTCCTTTTTCTGTTCCAAAATGTTGCGATAGAGAGCCAGCGCGTTCTACTTGGGTAATGTTGGGAACATGAGGACTGAATCCAGTGTCTGAGTTTAAAGGGAGAATGGCTCTGTCAGGACCTGAGCATCATGTCTGCTGTCCTTGGGACGAAGCAGGGGACCCGGTGCCTGATGGTGCCTGGGCATGAGTGACAAGCCTTTTGAAGAACTGCTATGTGTTTTCATCATCTTTTGCTGTGCCGTGGACAGCAGACAGCTATTGAGAACTCACTGGGAATTTGGCAGTGTTTGAAATTACAAAAAACAAATCTGACTGGTTAACCTGTTTCACTTCTCACCAATTTTTTTCTCCTGCCAAGATTAAAGAGCATTACCTTTTAAGAGAGCAACACTTTCCAATCTAATATTTGTCCACAAAGCTGGGAAATGGGAAGCAGCAGCAGCATTTGTCTGGGGTGTGACGGGAGAATTCTTGAAGGTGTATTTGCTGACTCTGACAGTACTGAATCAAACTTTAAACTCAGTATCTAGTACTGTGCCTGGTCCATAGGTAGTGCTCAATAAATATTTGTTAGGTGAATATTTATGAGTGAAATGCACCCACACAATAATTTCAGAGCACTTTTAATTAATACCATGCTCCTGCAAGTCTTCTTTACTAAGATTTTATGGGCAGGGTTTTTGTAGGTGGATAAGTTCTCAGATTTTCACTTTGACTTACCTTGTATTTGTGACTTTTCCACATGGTAACCTTTCACTCTGCTTTCAACCCCACACAGGTCTTCTTTGATGTGAGGATTGGAGAAAAAGATGTTGGCAGAATTGTGATTGGGCTTTTTGGAAAAGTTGTACCCAAGACGGTGGAAAATTTTGTTGCTCTAGCAACAGGAGAGGTATGTCTCAGTTTTATTTTCTTTAGGTTTGTACAAAATTGAATCTTCTTCTAAGCCAAATGTAAAGATACCTTCTGGGAAAATAAGTATTAAATTAGTATGTCAGATGAACCTGTGACATCTATTATATTTTACTTTATTTCCCTGTAAAATCTTATTATTTGTGCATGTGGTGTCCTCAGGGTTCTAGAAACTAGGGGAAAATAATCATCAAGTAAAAATACAGTTTACTCTCTTTTTACTTATTCACATTAATGCTTTACTTTCATAGTTTGTTTATTTTTAGTCAGCTAATGATAAATTTTTCTCAGTAAATCATTGCTGAACCTAATCAAGTTCTTAGATATTTTATTTAATTTTCACATTTTGTCATTTCCCAGTAAACACTGGGTTTATCTTTCAGTATGGGTTGTATTACTTGTGTATTCAATTGAAATAAATCTCTTTAGAAAGGATATGGATACAAAGGAAGCCAGTTTCATCGTGTCATCAAGGACTTCATGATTCAAGGAGGTGACTTCACCGCTGGAGATGGCACTGGTGGTAACGTGTCTTGGCCTTTTTCCTTTCCCACTAACCAAACTGAAACCTACAATTAAGCCAACACATTAACCCAGGATATTGAAATCCCAGATTAAAGGAACAAAGGCATAAAAACCACTCTAATTCTTTAAGAAGGGAAGAGTTTTGGGGGCCTCATCTACCAGAATCTTGGCAGTTGTGAATGAGTGAGGCATCCTTGTTTTCAGCAGGATTGTTTGGGTGTTCATTGTCTTTGCAGGGTGGAGACAGCTTCACTTGGCAGGATATGTAAATTAAGTTATTAAGATGTTAGACTAGTCTATAGCAATACAGAAAAGTATCTGCCATAGGAAGGAAAAGGTAGAGAACATAGGCTGTGTGCCCATGGGATGGTGGTGTGCTGCAAATGTGGGCACTGGGCGGGGCGGGGGTGGAAAGTGAGGGGAGTGGCGAGGCCAGGCATCACACCAGGAGGGTAAGACTGGCTTTTAGGGAGAGGATCACAGTGCATTTCCCTCCTTCTTTCAAAAGTCTATCTGTCATTTTATAGTCAGCTTTATCAGTAATTAAAAAAATTAAAGTAATATCTGAGTTGTCAAAATTACAAACTAATTCGTATAAACAAAGTTAGAGTTCACTAAAGTGGAAATAATTAAATGTATAGGGTTTCAAATCTCCCTCGGCTTACCGTCTCTGATTGAGGATTGTAGCTACCCAGCTGCATGGATGATTTTCCCTCAGAGATTAAGTGGGTTCTTTTCCTGAACATACACACTGTGTATGTGACTACCAGAATTTAAATTTACTTCAGGTTTAAGATTTTTATTTCAGGAAATACTGGTTTTGTTGGATATCAGTTACCAGTGTTTAAAGATGCACTTAGGCAATTTCAGGCACTATTTCTAATTTTATGTTTATTTGTAACAAAAATAGCTACCATTAAATGCTTTGATTTGCCAGGCACTTTGTGAAGATTACTTTTAGTTCTTGAAAAATGCTGCAGGACGTGGGGATGTAGAATGGAGCTGAGAAACGTGTGCAGGTGACTCCAGGCAGTGGGGTTTGCTGAGAATGCCAGTGAATCTCACTGGAAAAACCTGCAGCTCTGGTACCTGTCCCTTCAGGACATGCATCCTACCTTCCTGCCACAGGGCCTAGCAGGAAAGTGTGATTGAGCTTTGCTCTGCCCTCTTTTCTACTGTTTTCTTCTCTCACTACCTTCTCTGCCCAGTGTGTACAAAGAATTTTAACACGAGGATCTTTTTGGCTGTTTCAATTTAGCCTGGACCCCTCGGTAGGAGAGCTCTCCTACCAGGCCACCTCAAATGTCACAGACTAACCAGTTATAAATTGCTTGCCTTTGATGTTTGCCTCTGGGCTTTCTAACTGAACCAAGATTTTGAGGTAGGCAACGGACAGATGAGACCCACAGAAGGGCAGGCGTTGGAGTATAGCAGATCCTCCTATGGGAAATGGTCTTCTGCTCTGCCTACTGCTTTGCTAGAACTCCAGACCGCATGGCCTCCCTTTGGTTTGCTGCTTCAAAGTTGATCACTGAGCACTCCCAGTTGCCATCACCCACTGTGTCCTGATGGGCCCTGAAGTCATTTTGCCTAATAACTTCCAGACTAGCTGCTATTGCTTTTGGTACTGAGGTAAGAAAAAGCACAAGCTTTAGAGTAAGAAAGTCAAATGTTCAAATTCTCCTCTGCTATTTTCAATTTTTTAAATGTGTCCCATTGAAAATGGGACCTAGAATACCTATTCTACAGGGTTGTTATGGGTATTAGCTATGAGTGTGTACTGAGGGCTTGCTGCACCCTGGTTGGGTGCTGAGGCAAAAGTGACCCTGAACAAGTAACTTCAGCCTCGAGATAGAGATACTGAGCCACAGGGTGGCCCACCCACTTTTCCATCTGGCTTTAGGATGTCTTCCTGCCCTTCAGTTTCTTCTGATTTCAAATTGAGACCATGGACCTGCTTGATTGATGTTTGGCCCTTGGTTTGAGACCAGAGGGTATCCTTCCAACCTTTGCCATATTTAAGGCTTTTATGTTTGTCATAGGCCCTGGTACCCTGCCTCCTTAAGGAGCTAATTTTATCCCCTCCTTCACTTCTTGTTATGTTTGAACATCTTTTCCCCTTCCCCACCGCCTATAGGGTTCTGTTAATTGATTCCTCTAAAGCCTTAGGTTTCCCTTCGAAGAGATGCCTTTTGTATGACATCTGTTGACTCTCTTTCTTGTCTTGTCTCACCCAGGTGTGAGCATTTATGGTGAGACATTTCCAGATGAGAACTTCAAGCTGAAGCATTATGGCATCGGGTGGGTCAGCATGGCCAATGCGGGGCCTGACACCAACGGCTCTCAGTTCTTTATCACCTTGACCAAGCCCACCTGGTTGGATGGCAAACATGTGGTATTTGGAAAAGTCATTGACGGGATGGTAAATTGATAGATTTTTTTCCTCTTTCAAAGCTTCATATTTTGTATGAGTACCTTCAGTGATTTATTTTAATCTCAAAATGCTTGTTAGAAACCCGTTATATAGCTGACTGGCCTCTTAAAAGATGAAGAAATTGTGTATGAGATGGCACTGAAGCAGCAGATAGGGGCTTGACAAGGACTTAATATATTTTACTACTTGTAAGTGGAAAACTGCCCTCCCCTTTTATTTTTGAATCAGAGTCCCACTCTGTCACCCAGGCTGGAGTATAGTGGCACCCTTATTTTTTTTTTTTTTTGAGTTGGAGTCTCACTCTGTCGCCCAGACAGGAGTGCAGTGGCCGCTCCCGGCCACCGCAGCCTCGACCTGCTGGGCTCCGGCGATCCTTCCGCCTCAGCCTTCCGAGTAGCCGGAATTACAGGCATGCGCTACCACACCCAGCTGATTTTTTGATTTATTATAGAGATGAGGTCTCGCTACCCAGGTGGGTCTCGAACCCGCAGGCTCAGGCAATCCACTCACCTCAGCCTCCCAAAGGCGCAGGATTACAGGCTGAGCCACCGAGCCTGGCTAGTGGCACCCTTATAACTACTACAGCCTTGATCTACTGGGATCAGGCAATCTTTGGCCTCAGCCTTCCAAGTAGCTGGAACTATAGGCACATGCCACCATGTCCGACTAATTTTCTGATTTATTGTAGAGATGAGGTTTCACCAAGTTGCCCAAGCTGGTTTCGAACCCCTGGGTTCAGGCAGTCCTCTCGCCTCTGCCTCCCAGAGTGCTGGGAATTACAGGCATGAGCCACCATACTCAGCTCAGAAAGCCCTTTTTAATGGAACTGATATATACCAGGATTCCATATATACACACAATGGAATATTATTCAGTGTTAAAAAGGAAGGAAATTCTGATATGTGCCATACATGAATAAACATCGATGACATTATGCTAAGTGAAATAAGGCAATCATAAAACGACAACAGTTTATCAGTTCACTTATATGAGGTATCTAAATTGGTTACATTCATAGAAACAGAAAGTAGAATGGTAGTTGTCAGGGGCTGGGGACAGGTGGTAAATAGGTAGTTATGTTTAATGGGTACAGAGCTTCAATTTTGCAAGATGAAAAAATTCTGGAGTTTGGTTGTACAGCATGTGAGTATACTTAACACTACTGAACTGTGCACTTAAAAATGAATAAGATGGCAAATTTTATGTTATGTGTTTCTTACCAGAATTAAAAATGAAGTACTAAAAACACAAACAAAAAACAACAAAAAACCCCCAGGACCCATATGATTTAGTCCAGATACCAAGTCACATTCAAAGACACACAGTATAGCAACCGAAAATTATAAAAGAAAATTCGAATCTATGCTGTCAAGTCTCAAAGAGTTTCAAAGGAATCCAATTCATAACCCATAGGAACACTCTTAAAGTCCTTATCCTTTTTCTCTCTCAGCATTCTCCATAGCAGCTGCCTGAAATGGTGCTCTCAGCTCCTAAACTGGCTACTGTAAAGCTGGCCAGCCCAGCCTGGGACAATCCTTCTCTCCTTTGCTCTCCTCCATATTTCATTTTGTTTTGTTTCCGTGTGAATTCTGCATTCCTCATCCAGATGTAAATAAACCAATCTTATTTGCTGCAATTCTTATACAACGGCCTGTTTTCCTGATTCTATCCCAAAAAAAAGCCTGGAAACTGAGCAGGTTGACTCCACTCTGCTTGGAAAACCCTTTCAAAGCCTACTTTCTTGGTCCTTGGCTGTCCTAACCTCCTTTGGTGCTGGGCTTCTGAAGCCTAACAGAGTAGAGTTACACCACTGCCAGACTTGGGGTAACATTAGTATTAGACTCAACCTGTAGATTAATGACTTGGGTCATCTTTAAAATGGGCAAACTCAGAACTAGGTCCACTTCTAAATCTGCATTGTGGTCTACTTTGTTATGCCTAGACTATTATAGGGTGAAGCTAAAACTGACTCAAATTCCATGTTAACTGTTACATTAGGTTATAGTGGGTATGAATGGAAATGCCTTTTATTAGCACTAGATATCTACAATAATATCTACCTTTTTTAAGAATATAAAATGCTTATTAAAAAATAAGTGAGGAATACACCAGTATGTTATCTGAGTAACAAGGAAGTAGATTAATTTTATTCGGTGATATATATATATTTTTAATATTCTAAGTTTTCCATGATTAGTTTGCACGGTCTTTGCAATCATAAAAAAAACTTCTTTACCTCATGGACTTTGGAGATGGCATTGACTTCCCTTTGGACTGCTGTAGTTGCTGATCAGAACTGAACCACATGTCAACTTTTCTCTTACCAGACAGTGGTACACTCCATAGAGCTCCAAGCAACTGATGGGCACGACCGCCCGCTCACCAACTGCTCCATTGTCAACAGTGGCAAGATCGACGTGAAAACGCCCTTTGTAGTAGAGCTCCCTGATTGGTGACACAGCTGGCAGAAGACAAGGAACATACTTGGCAGGGGTGTGTGTGTATGTGAGTGAGTTGTGTCTTTTGATTCTTCAAAGTTACTGTTTTGCTTTGTTTGTTACTTTCTTTTAATTTTCTCACCCATATCACAGGAGAGTTATAAAAATCAACCACTCAGTGTTTAGTTTTCATGAATTTTGGTAAATCACCTGCTTAGTAACATTGAATGTACACATATCCCCTTCTTCCAGTGGTGCTATTTTTAAACTAGAAAATTTTGTATTGGCTATTTTTTTTTTTTTTTAAAAAGAACACTATTTTTTTTGCCAATTAATTATGATGTGACTGGTGATGCCAAAGATTTATCTGAAACAGATAAGGACATGGAATTTATTATTTTGTATTCTCACAGAAATTCAGGTAAAGGGAAATTTGATTACTGTAATCCAACCTATGTCATAGGGATTTTTACTTGAGAAGAAGGTGCTGTTGTGTTCTCTATATTAAATACTTTCTGTATGGATCAACTCTTTTTGCAAGACTTTTTTTTAAATTTCAAGTTCTTTTAAAAAAATACAAAAATACATGCACTCTAATGTTAACAATGAACAGATTAGAGAAAGTTTTATAAATCAAAATACAAACACAATTGGATCATTTGGAATGGGAATGCACAGAAATTATGCCCATCCACATTCCAAGTGCGTACGCTGCTTATTCACTCGTTTTTACTCAATGTAACATTTTTAGAAAGTTCCCTTGAGTCCAGCTGCAATAGAAATGAGTCTTTTTGTCCCTTATATAGCAGAGATTAAGATTCAGACTAGATTGAAACTAGATGAGAATGTAGAATCCTAAGAGGCCCTTGTTGTAACATACCTGGCCATAACAGCAAACCTCATCTCTGTCCAGTCAGGAAGTGCAAGAATCCAAAAGAATCCATATCTTGAGCTGCATTCTAAGAAAATTGCCTCCATGAGATGAATGGGTATTCCTACTGCTGATTTGCAAATTACTACAATTCTTTTGGAGAACAATTTGTTCATTTTTTTTCCAGCAAACATTGATTGAGGGTCTTTGATATGCCAGGTACCAATGTGAGTTTGAGTTTTGGCAGAAAGAAAAGGGCTTCATGAGTCTTACATTCTAGGGGAAAGACAGAGAATAAATAAGCAAACAAATAAAAAGGGTGGTGAGTGTTGTGAAGAAAATACACCCACGTTTCCTGGAGATGCTGAAAGAGGAGCATTGTTAGGATGGCCAAGGGAGCCTCTTGCGAGACGACATTCATGCTAAAGCCTGAAGGAAGGCAAGCAGGGCCTTCCAGGAAGAGGGAAGAGAAAATGCTAGGTAGGAATGAGTGGATTCCAGGGCAGAAAAGAAAGCCAGCATGTTAGGGCCTGGTACCTGAAGGGGAACCTGATGGGGGCACAGTCAGAGAAGTAAGACTGAGACTGGACCAGTCTGGGCGTCAGAGTGAGCTCTTTTATTCACAGTCCAAGAGGGAGCTATCAGTTTTAAGTTGGGAGAAGCATGATGTGGTCTGCATCTATGAGAGTTCATTTCATCTCCTATGGGGGGAATTTTTGTAGTGGGGCTAAAGTGGAAGCAGTACGTATCAGGAAAACCAAACCATCATATCCTTTGAATTCCCACTCCTGGGATTTGCTTTAGAAGTTAACTTGAAATTGTAAGAGGTATCAATGGTTGGTCCCCTTGTTCTGGTGATGGCTGCCCAATTTCTTATTTTTTCTTTGGGGAATCACACCATTCCCTCAACCATCCCTTGTCTTTAGGGTGGGCTGGCCCTACAGATGGGTGTACACTTGGCCTGGCCAACTTACTCATTAGCTCACTGGATAAATATTTGTTGAGTGAGGGCTGGAGCTGCAAACAGTGTCACCCCTTGTGGTTCCTGTGAAGGTGACAAATCATGAATATATAACAGAACATCAGGTAGTAATAAGTCTGTGAAGAAAAACAGACCAAGGAGAAAGAATGGAGAGCAAAATGGAAGGCCTGAGTGGGAACTGAATGGAGTGAGGGAGCAGCAGGCTGGTCGGCACTAGGGAAAGAGTGTGGAGGCAAGGGGACAAGAGTGTGAAGGGCAGGTGGGTGGCACCACACATGCAGAGCAGGGAGGGTTAGGGAAGTGGGAGAGGGAGCAAGGTTGTTCGGTAGGCCAACCAGAATGTTCCCTTCCCTTTCCTTGCCCCAGTGACTGGTTCTGGCCTAGGCGTTTGTCCTCAGTCATGTCAATGAGCCTCAATCCTCACACCTCTGCTGGAGTTACTAGGAAAGAGCAGCTGTCTTTCTGAAAAAGGATATAAAGGAGCAGGCCTCAGAATGAACCTGCACAGGAGCAAGCTATCCAGAGTCAGAAGATAGATTCCTGAAGTCTTTGTTTAGCCCTTTGCCCAGCTGTGCCTGAGGCTAACTCCCCCTAGCTATGTAAGCCAATACATTTTCTTTTCCCTTAAGCCAGGGTGAACTGATTTCTTCTGACATGCAACCTGAAGTCTAATACAGCAATACTGAAAAAAGTTTTAAGTCTAAAAGATGTGAATTGCAGAATATTTATGTTAGCAAAATACTGAAAGCAACTTGAATGTCTCAAAACAGCTATAAAGCATACATCCCATAATAGAATAGCATGCATTTATTAAGGCCGATGTTACCAAACTTAGAGCAACATGAGAAAATGACTGTTTTAAAGAAAAAAGTAGAAATTCTGTCTTCAGCATGATCTTCAATTATGTAAATACATTCTCATAAAGCAAATGTAACAGAATGTAAATTCACATAAAGGAGATGGGATTTTTTTTACTCTTATTTTTTATACTTTTTACTTTTTTCAGCCTTTTAATTTTTCTCTAGGGTGCATTTCTTTTTTCTTGTTCTTTATTTCTATAGCTGTAGGGGGTACAAATAGTTTTTGGACTGGGCTTTAAGTGTACCCACCACACTGACCTGTTTCTATAATTAGAAACAAAAAAGCTTAATTTTTAAAAGAAATTTAAGTAAAGGTAATATGGAGGAAAATTGGAAACAAATGACCTCTTACACGTGCAAAAGTGCTTGCATCTCCAAAGTCAGCGAGCACATAGCCACTGCCACCCCCAGCACATAAGGACACACACTCTACACCGCATGTGCCACCTAATCTTTTAATTAGCATTAGCATAAATGACATTGCTCTAGTGAAAAAGCAAACAGCGGTTCAGACAGGAAGTGCTGAAATTTGGAGCCCACTAGTGCACAGAAGGCCCATGGTCATGCTATCTATTAAACTAGCTTAGGACATAGCCCTGCTAAGAGCAGTTTATTACTTGTACTCCAAGGATCAGGCCTCACACCAAAAACATCAGCAAACTGATGACTATGAAAAGAAGAACTATTACTTTTTATAGCCCAATGTTTTCTACAAACACTTTTGCAATAAATAGCTCACTATTTTACCTGATCATGTTACCAAAAGGACGTGCTTATAGCTGTGGACAGGTGTAGAATCAGAGGAAAATTTACACTGGACAATACCATCAAGCCCATTAGTATCATTTAGTCTTTAATCACTTTAGTAAACAATTTAAAACATTTTGGTATTTTTAGCCATAATCTATTCCTTTACAAGTGCTATTTAACAATTTTCTGGATTGTCAAATAAGAATTCAGGAAAATTTATTTTGGTGTCAGATGAATTGGAGTGGCACTTTTGGAATTATCAGTTACTTCATTTCTGATGAATTTTTAGGTTTTTAACAGGACCCACCAAGCTCATTTCTCAGTTCAGCCGTTTTGAGTTACATCAAGACAAAAACATGGCAAGGATTTCATAGCAGGAAAAGGATTTGTTTTTGTTTTTCAACATTCCTATAATTCAGACAGCTGAAGAAATCTTTGATCTAGAAGGCTTGGAAATTCAAAGCCCCCTCAAGGCACTTTTTTAAATTTTCAAATTAAGGAAGAGTGAAAACAGTATTTGTAATGGAAAATTGTGGTGCCATTAAGTACATAACGGCTTTCCCTTAAGTCTGTAATTCATCTTGTGGATTTAAGATTTTGGCCAAGAGTAAGTTTTAGGTGTGATATAACATAACCTCCTCCAAGATTTGCTAGTGTTACTGACATTCTAGAGTGGTGGAAAAACAACTGGCATCAATGGAGAATTAGAGTCGTGTCAGAAAAAAGTTTCATCTGACAAATATTAAGAGTTAAAATGCATTTTAAAAAATCTCAGCACTAGTTAGATCACAATGATTGGGAGTCACAAATGTGGAGGATTTGTGAAGGTTTTGGCAGTATCCAATGTACCAAAACCCCTTCTGTGCTTCTGAGGTTTTATTAAGAGTCCTCTAAGTTTCCACCTGCATTAATTTTTCAGAGTGTGAAGGACTTCCTCCTGGAGCACACTGTGCCTTTAAAGTGCTATTAACACTACGGTCACCATCTGTCCCAAGTGGTAAATATTATGTCCTCTTATTTGGATACTCTATTTGAAATCTCTACTTGAAAACTTGTATTTCTAGCAAGTTCTTGGGTGATGTGGTCCAGAGCCACACTTTGGAAATCACGGCCCTGGGTGTCGTGAAACTATGGTTTGTAATCACTGAATCATCCATTTGCAAAAAGAATAGACAACTGAGAGATCATCCAAATATGTATTTAAGTAACTTATTAACCACTCTGTGTTTCAAATTGGTGAACAAACCATAGGAAGTCACTGTTTTCAGAACAATCAGGATGTAACAGATCGCTATGGGAATCTGGGAAGATGTTATCAAATCCTGACTTCGAAGTCAATTACTCGATGCACAGTTTTGAACACCTCCCCCCCACCATGAAGTATGCAGGTAGCACTGATGGGGGCTGCGAACACAGGCTGCCACCCACCTACCCATTAAACATGGTTCTTAACAATGACCCAGGGCCCCACACTGGAGAAACCGTTCACAAGTCAGACACTGCTCTCATGGAGCTGACATTCTTGGAGAGAGAAAGGCAGTCAACAAGTAAACAAACAGGATGCCTGCAGACGGTGGTAACTGCTAGGAAGGAAGCAACAGTCTGCTATGATAGAATAATGGCGTGTGTAAGGGGCCAAGGGACTGCATTAGACGGGGTGACTCAGGAGGGACTCTTTGAAGAGGGGACATTTGAGCTGATACCCAACGGGTGAGAACGAGTCAGCCTTTGTCTCAGGTAGAGATAGCAGGTCCAAAGGGCTTGAGGAGAGGTTGGCATATCCTGGGAATGGAAAGGCCACGGTAGCCAGTGAGCATGGGAAAGGAGCAAGGCAAGAGGCATACAGAAGCAACTTGGAGAGGGAGGCAGGAGTTTACATCTTATTCTAAGTGGGAATGGAAGGTTACTGGAGAATTTTGAGCAGGACAGTGAGAAGATCTGATGAACATTTTAAAAAGACCATGCCAGGGCTCGGTGGCTCAGCCTGTAATCCCGTGCCTTTGGGAGGCTGAGGTGAGTGGATTGCCTGAGCCCGCGGGTTCGAGACCCGCCTGGGCAGTGAGACCTCATCTCTACAATAAATCAAAAAATCAGCCGGGCGTGGTAGTACATGCCTGTAATTCCAGCTACTCAGAAGGCTGAGGCGGAAAGATTGCCAGAGCCCAGCAGGTTGAGGCTGCGGTGGCCAGGAGCGGCTGCTGCACTCCAGTCTGTGCGACAGAGTGAGACTCTAACTCAAAAAAAGAAATAAAAAATAAAATAAAAAGACCATGTTGGCTCTGTGTCAAGAATGGACTGTGGTAAAAATGGAAGCAGAAAGCCGGGAGGAGGCTGCTGCCAAGATGGAGTGTGGGGCAAAGAAGCGAGATGGAAAGCACTTGCAACCTCAGATGGTGTTGGAGAAATGTTAGCAGCTGTTTCAACACCAGGTCCTTCTGATTTGAGCATTCATGTCTGGGTCAAAAAAGGATACAGAAACACTTTTAAGCCTGGGCAACATAGTGAAAACTTGTCTCTAAAAAAAAAAAAAAAGTCAAAAAATTAGACAAAAAATTTAAAAAATTAGCTGTAGTCAGAACTACTTGGGAGGCTGAGGCAGAAGGATCACCTGAACACAGGAGGTTGAGGCAGCAGTGAGCTGTGATCATGCCACTGTACTACAACCTGGGTGACAGAGTGAGATCCTTCAACTCAAAAAAAAAAAAAAAAAAAAAACTGAAACAACAACAACAAAAACAGTTCTACTGCTAGGCTGTATTAACCCAAGCATGAAAGGGTCAAACCCTGATCCCTCTTATTAATTGGTGGCCTTGGTCAAACTATTTCACCTAAGCTTCATTTTTCGCGCTGTAAATGGAATAAGAATACATACTTCATTAAAGATGTTGGGAGGCCTAATTGGGATAATCTGTGAACAGAGTTTAGCCCAGTGCCTCTTGATCCCAAAACTAGGTGCTCAATCATGTTAGCTCTCTGATCCCTCTGATCTTCAATTTCTTCCTCAATAAAGTGTGAGCACTACAAACAACTGTGTAAATTACTTAATGGGATAAAGTATTTGAAACCCTAGTCCAACAACATATGACATCCAGTAGAAATTCAGTACCTAGGAGTATCTAAATGACAGACTATCATAGCTAGGAACACCAATGATGTCACTATCACTGCTGTTAGGAGTAATTAAGGCAGATAACAATTCACATCCTATAGGTCAAATTTATAATCACTCTTAGGACACAAGACAAAACTTTTCTCTAGTAAACGACATGAACCCAATGGCTTAACATAGTTAATATGTGCTCCATCCCTTCACACAAAAACAAACTTCCCTGCCCCCTCATCAGAATCCAGTCTGTCACTTTCCATCTACATGGACAGAAAACATAAGTGTTGCAGGCATTTCAGTTTTGAGTTAGTGCTTGCTACTTCTCTGGGTTTTCACTGTTGAATTTAAAATCTATAATTATCATCAAGGATGAAAATCAAAACAAAGCCAAGATGAAAATGATTACTTGCAAGAAAAGTAGAGAGACTGAAAGAAGATAGCCTTAATCACTGAACTTTATTCCAATTCAGTAAAATGGAACGACTCTTCCTGGTAAATAGCCAAAAGCTCAAGAAAACAAGGATGACGCCTCTTTAGGTGATTAACACAGTGTCTTAATCCAGTGGGAGAACTCAAACGCATGTCACTGAACAAAAGGATGAATGAATGTACAACTTCCTGATTATGTATAGGGCGTCAATTGAGGCCACTACTCAAACCTGTCATCCTTCCTGCTCTTCAAAGAGTTCCTTCCTGTGGTTTCATGCAATGCCCCAAGAGTTGAATAAATGTTCTCTGTTCTCTTGGCAGTGGATCCTGAAGGAGTAGAAAAGTCAGTAAATCATTGAAGGAGATACTGAGGGGTAGTTCATAGGCCTTCTCCCTCAAATGGTGATCCTAACACAGGTGTGTGTGTCATAATCAGCCGGCTGGGACCTCTAACTACCCAAGGATAGGTCCCAGCTCAGATTTATTTATTTTTATTATTATTATTATTTTTTGAGTTGGAGTCTCACTCTGTCGCCCAGACTGGAGTGCAGTGGCCGCTCCCGGCCACCGCAGCCTCGACCTGCTGGGCTCTGGCGATCCTTCCGCCTCAGCCTTCCAAGTAGCTGGAACTACAGGTGTGCGCTACCACACCCGGCTAATTTTTTGATTTATTGTAGAGATGAGGTCTCGCCAAGTTGCCCAGGCGGGTCTCGAACCCACGGGCTCAGGCAATCCACTCACCTCTGCCTCCCAAGGCGCTGGATTACAGGCTGAGCCACCGAGCCTGGCAGATTTATTAATTCAGAATCCTGGGTGATTCTGATGCATGTCTCTGGTTTAGGACTACTGTTTTAGAATTTTAGAGAGTACCAGAGATGTGAGACTTAAAACTGGCATATGTGCCAAAACTTTTCCTGCCCTGGTGACAGAGTGCTAATTGACTACTATACCCTCACTCACAGAGCCTGTTCTCACTCAATCCTTTGCTATTTTTTTTAATTGTAGTAAAATATACATGACATAAAATGTATCGTTTTAACTATGTTAGTGCACAACACTGGCATTAAGTGCATTTAGATTATTGAGCAAATATCACGCCATCCATCTTCCCCAGCTGAAACCTACTACACACGAAGTCCTCTTTTCCCCCAGCCCCTGGCAACCATGATTCTACTTTTACTTTGTCTCTCTAGACCCCTGGTATAAATAGAATCTCCAGTATTTGCCCTTCTGTAGCTGGCTTAGTCACTTAACATAATATCATCAAGGTTCATCTATGGAGTAACATGTGCCAAAACCTCCTTCCTTTTTTTATCCCTTCACCCACCGATGGACACTTGGATTTTTTCCACATTTTGGCCATTGTGAATAATGTTTCAATGAACAAGGATGTAAAACTAGCTGCTTGAGTCCCTGCTTTCCCTTCTCTTATGTATATATCCAGAAGTGGGAATTGCTGGATCATTTGGTAATACTAGTTTAACTTTCTGAAGAGTAGTCATACCATTTCCCACAGAGGCTGCAGCCGTTTGACATTTCCACCAGCAACGTGTTGTTACAGGGTTCTAACATCTTCACATCCTCACCAACCCTTGTTTTCTGCTTTTTTGATAGTAGCCGTCCTTGTGGGTGTGCTAAAATCCTTAGCACAGCACTCTATGCAGCCATTGTCAGTTGATCAAAGCTGACAAATGAGGTGAAAACCACTTATTATTTGTAAAGTGTGACCATAGCATTTCTCTAAACTCTGATGGTGAGATTTTAGCATCTTTCAATGAGGGGGTATAACTGTGACAGCTAGCTATGGTCATGGTGCTGTTGGGCTTGTACTCACAGCTGACTGTTTGAAATGGGGAGACTAGAAAGGGCACCTGGAGAAGTTTACCACAGCTCTAGGTGAAGGAGATGAGGACTGAGGGAAGCACCATATGAAGCAGCGTTGGGAGATGATTGGGGCGAAACTCCAAGTCCAGGAACCAGGGAGTGGGGGAGTAGGGGCTGTCCCCACATACTAGCTTAAGTGGTAATGAGATTTTTATTTTCTTCTGGTTTCTGTACTCTACCTGTTACTTCTCCATTGCTTATGAGTCCATGCTTTGAATTCTCTAGTTTTTAAAAATATTTCCTCAAGAGTGGCGTTCCAAACAGGGAATACCAGTCACATGGTGGTCCATGTGAATGACACTACTTTAACTTTTGTAGTGCACAATCTGCACAGCAATATAGGGCAGATATATGCAATGAATTCCAAGAATAATATGAAATATTATAAATGTGCATTTACACATCTGACAGGCTGAGTTTAACAAAGGTTTTTGACACTTTGACTTTATAATTGTTTTATGCAAATTATTAATAAAATGTGATAAGTATACACATGCACAAAGTCACTTTCGATGGCATTTTTATAAGAGAAAAAATGGAAACAAATGTCCACTAATATGGTACTAGTCACATAAATTACAACAGATTCATGTAGCTGTGAAAAAAAAAAAAAAAGGACCAGGTGCGGTGGCTCACGCCTACAATCCCAGCACTTTAGGAGACCAAGGTGAGAGGATTGCCTGAGCCCATGGGTTCGAAGCCAGTCTGGGCAAACTGGCCAGACCTCATCTCTACAATAAATCAAAAAATTAACCAGGCATGGTGGCACATGCTGTAATTCCAGCTACTTGGAAAGCTGAGGTAGAAGGATCACCTGAGCCCAGCAGGTTGAGGCTGTGGTGGCCATGAGTGTGCCACTGCACTCCAGCCTGGGTGACAGAGTGAGACTCCAACTCAAAATAAAAAAAAATAAAAAAAAAAGAGGAAAGCACTTTGTGTGCTGATATGGAAAAACTGTCTTTTCTTTTGCCAGAGCCCAGCCACCACAGCCTCAACCTGCTGGGCTCTGGCAATCCTTCTGCCTCAGCCTTCCAAGTAGCTGGAACTACTGGCGCGCACTACCACACCTGGCTAATTTTTAAAAATTGATTGTAGAGATGAGGTCTCACCAAGTTACCCAGGCAGGTCTCGAACCCGCAGGCTCAGGCAGTCCAGTCACCTCAGCCTCCCAAAGCACGGGATTACAGGCTGAGCCACCGAGCCCAGCTGGAAAAACTGTCTTGAAGCTATGATTAAATAGGCAGAAAACAATGAGACCGTATGCTGCCATTTTTGTAAAAGAGGGGGAAGTGAACTATGTAAACTATATACTATTTGCTTGCATGGAGATGAAATATCCCTCATGTATACACATTAAATATAGTGCTTGCCTATGGGAGGGGAATTGGGTAGTAGAGATGAGATGGGAGGATTTCTTTTCTATGTACTCTTATGAAATTCTCAACCAGGGAAATAGATGCCATCATCCTTCCCATGTGCATTCCTGACTCCTCTGCAGCTGGATGGAAAATAAGTTTCTGCAAATGGGATGTACTTTGAAGGATACGGAATGTAAGGTGGAAGGGGGTGAAGGTCTTCTGCTTCTGCTTTGGGGCTGTGCTTGCTGGCAAGCAAGACCGCACGTGGAAGCAACTGTGGTGCAGGTAGTGGCAGCTGGACACTTTGTTCCTGTGCCCAGTCACCAGCTTCCTGGGTGTTGCTATGAGGCCCCACCCTGTGGCGATATCTCCTGTTATCTCCACATCTCATGGAGACAACAGTTACTTCCTGGTCCTACCTGTTGATCCCTGGATTGCAGCTATGCTGTAGTTGTATTTTTTGTTTTTTGTTTTACCTCAAGAGCTCCACTAGCAACCTTCTAACTCCCTGAATTCTTGCTGAAGGCACAGGTTGTAGCTCCCAGGCAGGTCAGTGCTGGAGGTTGCATGCCCATTCTGGAATTCATTTCTGGACACCAACCAAGAATGCACTCCTCTCACCCTTCCAAAAGATTCTGTAAGCGGTCAGTTTCCGATATTACAGCCCTTTCTGTTTAAAAGACCTACAGTGGTTTCCAGGCCCTTCAATAACCCTGACTGATGGAATTACATATTACAATTTAAATAAAGATGATCCTTTTGTAGTTCATAAGTGTGATGATTGGAATTTTCATGCTCTTGTGTGAGATGTACCTCCCTTAAGCCTTGTTATGATGTCAGCACATTACCTGTCTGATGTGAAAAAAATAAAATAAAATAAATATAAAAAATGAAATGTGGCCGGGCTCAGTGGCTCAGTCTGTAACCCCAGCACTTTGGGAGACTGAGGCGAGTGGACTGCCTGAGCCCGCGGGTTCAAGACCCACCTGGGCAACTTGGTGAGACTTCATCTCTACAATAAATCAAAAAATTAGCCGGGTGTGGTAGCGCGCCTGTAGTTCCGGCTCCTTGGAAGGCTGAGGCGGAAGGATCGCCGGAGCCCAGCAGGTCGAGGCTACGGTGGCCGGGAGCGTGCCACTACACTCTAGTCTGGGCAACAGCGTGAGACTTCAACTCCAGAAAAATAAAAGAAAAAAAATGAAATGTGCTAGGAAAACATTTAAGTCTCAAAAAAGTTTTCTTGACCAGTGTACCACTATAGATGCTTAGTCTTTACTTTTTAAAAATTCCTATTATCTCAGTAAATCATCAAATATTTCGTGAGTATCTATTGGCTTAATACTAGATAATTTAATAACTTATCCTTTCAGATTAGAAATAAGCATCTATGAGAATATGTGAGAGGTTGTGTGTATGTACGTTTACATGTGGGTGGATAAAGAGACAGACACAATATGGGTTTCCAGTAAAATCCCAGGAGCAGGAGACAAACTCAAATATGTCTTGTTCTTTGTTTTTATTTAACTCAAAATAGTTAATAACATAAAAACTTTTAAAAAATATCTCCAATACTCGACTTTTCATTTATTTTTGGTTGGTGACACTTGATTCTTTCATTCTTGCTTTCATTTCCAACATGTAGTGACACAATCTATCGTAAAACATATCTGTTGCTAAAGCAGCAGGCCTGAAACCTAAATATTTAGATCCTAATAAAAAAAAGCCCATGATGTAGTTATTTGTTTTGATTTTAAATATTTTCCTAAAACACAGAAATTCATTAAAACTAATAACCATAAATAGGCTAGCTAGTAATTAGTTTTCGATGAAATGCCCACATAGAGCACATACATACAGGGAGTTATACATGCTTTCATCCCACACTACTCAAAACGTGAAAGTCTGTAGGATGTGCAGTGGAGTTCCATCACAAACATATTTAACTTCCATTAACTCGATACATGAGGTCAGTGAAAAGGAAGCCGTGGGGAAAAAGACACGAAATCCTGTGGCGGTGCCACATCTTTGATGACTGCATGCCCTTGAGGAAACTGAAAAGTGCTGCCCATCCACTCCTGCACATGTGGTCAGTTCATGTCTGCCTCTCCCAGGGCAAGCATCTTGCAGGGTTGAGTGTGATTCTAGTGTTTAGAGGTATGTGCTTTTTATACAAAATGGCCCCTAAACAAACACCGACAACTTAATTTGGGCTTCAGATGAAGAAACATACTTTTTTTCCAACACTGGAGGAAAACGCGTTTGTGGCTGGGATATACAGATCTCCAACACTGCACCTTTCTAAAGGGCACTCAAGGACCATCCTAATAGCCCCTCTGACCTTATGTACTGATGCTAGAAGCCAATCACTGGGCATGATACAACTCCACTGTAATGTCAATTATAATGCCAAGGTTTTTAAAATGCTATAATATTGTCAGTATAACTTAATTTCCAGTTTAGTTCCCTCCTCACATTTAGCAGTGTGTTTCTGTGACCCTCTCCTGGTGCCAGCACTTGAGAATGTATCCCTGGCGGAGAAAATCTTGTGGTGAAAAGATTAGTGTGTCATAAGATCTGAACAAAAAGTTACCAAAGTTAATCAGTCTCGGTGTAATTCAGGATGTGATTCTCAATTCGCAAAAGGTGCGACTGAAGCAGAGTGACTTTGTCTTGCTCCTGATGCTCCCAGGAATCTCCTGCGGTCTCCTTTCCAAGGGGTTTCTAAGTTGGCAGCTATGTTCTACTTCTTAAACACTGGCCTTCGCATGACCACTGCTCTGGTTCAGTTTCTATTTTTAAAAGCACCGTTCTAATGGAAACGTCCCTGGCCTGATGAGCCTGAGACTGTGGATCTGACCACTAGCTAGAGCTGTTATGTCATAGAGTTTAGGTTAATTTGGTTGGTATCGATTTCCTTGACTGCGACTTTGAAATTTGCTTTAGCTCCGTTCAGCCTTGTAGAGTTTCTACCTGGGCTGGAGATGAGGGTAGAATATCCCATGGAGAACACCTTCAATAACCACATTTGGAAAATCTGAAAAACAAAAGGAAAAACTGATCTTCTATGTGCAACAATAACACATACTTGCAGTTTGTCGACTGCAGCAAGGTGAGGCCCACGGTAAGGTAAGGCTCTGCACCACCGTGCAGTGGCCTTGTTCAGGACATGCCATCAGTCACACTGCTTCAGCCGGGGGGGCCACTGGAGCATACCACCTGGTGCTGAAGGAATGCGCAGCCAGATTTGTAGCTTATTGATTTAAGGGATGTTCTAATGGTTAATGCTACTAGGCCCTAGCTCTTTATCTGAATGTTTTCTCACAAGGAAGATGGATTACACTGGCAATTCAATTTCTAACAAAATCTCAATATACTTGAAGGAATTCCAAGATTTCTACTGGGAATACTTCACTGCAGTTTTTCCACTGTGGTTTATAGCAGCATTTAGTCCAAGTTGTCTTGAGTCTACTTGTTCTATTACACTAGCTTCTTGAAAGTAGTAAGATGGGGGCCTGTCTTTCTAACTTCAAAGGGCAAATTTTTGACAAAAGCCATTCTGCTAAGCTTGAAAAATCAGCTATATTATCAGAGGAGATACCAAGGAAGCCCAGAGGTGCGAGCACGTGGTACCACATTCCAGTGATCAGAGTAAGTCAAATATGAATGGATTGCTTGAATGGGAACCAGACTGTCTTCAACTTGTGCATAATTATATCCAGGAACTATGCTAAAGAGAAGAACTTTAGTAAATATAGTTATTTTATAAGACAGTTAAGTGGTTCAATTTTTTAAGGAAAAAAGTTTGTACAACTTCTATAGAGCATTTACTATGCAAAATCACCTACAAGGGGACATGGCCTCATTAGAGGAGGCTCTTGGAGGAGCCGTCTAGGCAGAGAAAGCGAATCGGGTGAGAGCACAGAGGGTTCAGAGACTGAGATGGAGCCCAGTGTGGCAAGAGGAGTGGGCGTGAGGAGGCTGGAGGCCCCTGGGAAGAAAGGACAGGAGTTCTAGATTTATCTGAAACAATGGGAAGCTACTGAAGGATCTTAAGCAGAGTGAGACAGGACCGAATTGTGTTTTGAGAAAGACGATTCTGGCTGCCAATCACAGAATGGACTGGAGCCAGTTCCAAGTAGATACAAGGAGGTCAGTTGAGAGTCTCCTGCGGTAGTTCAAGAAGCTGGGGGCAGCCAGAACAAGATCATGGTGGGAGGATGGAGAACGGTGGAGGGGTCCTAGACAAATGAAGAACAGGACTGGTGGCAGATTAGATGTGGCAAGTAAGGGAAAAAGGAGAAGCCAAGGATATGTCTTGGGTTTCTGGCTTACATAACCGGGGGCGGGGGGTGCGGGGGGCTCAGAATGGGAGGAAGATAGAAGACAATAAATTCCGTTTTGGACTGGCTGAGTTTGAGGCACCCTGGAGACCTGCCAAAGGGAAAGTCAAGTAAGTGGTTGGATACAGTGACAAGTTTGCCTCAGCAAATATTTATGGAGAGGCCTATGTGTCATGGATGAGCCACTTAACAGACGTGTGAGCTTGTGAGTTATTAACTTCTCTGTGTCTCCCTTTCTTCAACTGTGAAATGAACTTCACAACGGCACTTCCCTTACAGATTGCTGTAGAAATTAATGAATGAAGCAAAGTGCTTCAATTGAGCTTGGCAAACAATAAGTACCAGCCATTACATACCAAGTACTGTGCTAATTACAGGAAATGATAAGTAAATAACGGGCCCGTGTCCATGTTGTGCAACTTACATAGTAGTTGGAGAGACAAGCGAATGAACAAACAAGTGAAATATTTTTTTTTTTTTTTTTTTTGAGTTGGAGTCTCACTCTGTCGCCCAGACTGGAGT
>NW_007259807.1:319846-340572 GCF_000164805.1 Carlito syrichta
CACTCACCTCAGCCTCCCAAAGGCGCGGGATTACAGGCTGAGCCACCAAGCCTGGCTGTGAAATATGTTTTAAAACATCTCTAATAAATGAGTATCCAGGTATTCTGGATTGATGACACTTGATTTTTTAGTATATGCCTTTCCCCAACATGAAGTAACAGGGTTTTTCATAAAGCATATCTTTAAAAGCTTAAAATAGGCCTTATGCCTGTATATTTAGAACTCAGTCAAAGGCAATGATAGCTAAGTTAGGTTTATTTCTAATGTGTTTTCTCCCAAATAGAAGGATATTAAAATCAATAGCCATGAGTAGAGCTATTGATTAATTTTCAAAAAGATATCCGAATAGGACATAATACATGCAAATAACACACATGGCTTTATCCTTTGCCATCCAAATATAAAGGTCTATTTGAAGGTCGGTGAAATTATATCCCCAGCATGCTTAGCTTAAATGAATTCAACAAAATCAGTTCAGCAAGAAAGGACAAAAAGGAAAATAACATTAAATTCCATGGGTAATTCTATAATCAATGATAAGGAGAGGACAATGGGAAAACAAAAAACAAAAAAAACACCCCAAAACCAAAGCAGGGCATGGGGCTAAGAGGGATAGGGGATGGGAAGACCCTGTGTGAAGGTCTCATTTGGCAAAGACTGGAATGAGGTGACACAGCAGTCGGCTGGGAGGATATCTGGGAGGAGGGCATTCCCGGCAGAGGGAACAGCAAGTGCTAAGGCCCTGTGTTTATTATACACTGAGCACTAGGAATTTTAAGGTTGAGTGTGACACAGAAAGAGAGAGAGGGGAAAAAAAGAACAAAGAACAAAGACAAGATAGTTTGGGACCACTACTCCATAGGAAGCAAATATAGTGCTCTGATAAAAAGCGAATGAAATGGAGCTATTTTCTAAAAAGGGCCACCAACTAGTGATTAATGATAAGATGATCAGAGTTACTGTTTTTTTCTCACCTGTTCCATTCCACTTTCATTATGGATTTTGGTTTTATCCTATGCATGGTTTAATACAATGTCCATGATGGCTTGAATCACTTAGGATACTGCCCTTGCCTTTGATTCTCATTGAGAGATGATGAGAAGGAATGTGATTTAGGGTAGGTTGTGTTGTTGTTATTGCTGGCTTTCATTTATTTAATAAACACTTCTTGTGAATAGGTAGAGGGGCTTGTGGAGACTACTTGAGAGCAAGCATCAGCAAAGGCTCTCTGAAGCTTCAGCATTCAACCAGGAAGATGGGAGTGAGCCAGCTGTGGGAGGGGACCAGAAGGCTCAAGGGGGAGGAAGCAGCAAGTGCCCTGCAGGGGAAGGGAGGTCAACACATTTAGGCCCAGAAAGAATTCCAGTGTGGCTGAAGCAGCATATGTGAGAGGGAACATGAGCTCAGGGCAGACTATAGAGGGACTAGTAAGTGAGAGTGAGCCTGGAGCTCGCGAGAGAGGGTTGGAATGGAAACACAATATTGTGTCTCAGCTGTAGACATGGAGTAGTCAGGGCCATCTGCAGGGAGGGGATTAGTCAAAAGACAGTGTGTGAGAAAAGGGGAGGGTCCATGACAGCCTTCAGGAATGGCCAGAGACTGGAGAAGTGAGAGAGCCTAGGGGAGGCCACATTTGAAGGAGGAGAAAGTGGGTAACACATCTAGAGCAGATGAGAGGCCAAGGAAGGTAAGGACTGAAAAATATCCACAAGGTTTAGTCACTGTGGCAAGAGTTGTTTTTAACTTCTCAGAAAAAAAATCAAAACAAAGGCCAAAAAGCATATGCCTTTCAGTCTGTTAAGAGATACACTCTCCTGATTTCCGATGTTGAAAGCTAAGAGAATAATATTCAGTTATTAGCATTTTCCAAGAGGATCATGTTTCACTCTCAGATCTTTAAAGAGAGACACTCCTGACTTGGGGGGGGGGGTGGTCAGTATATCTGTGAAGATATCTTTAAATTCAGAATCCTCTGGAATAATAACTCAACATCTTTAAATTCCAAGAAAATAATCTGGTGACTGGCTCCCTCACCTGGTTCCATCCTGTCCATCAAACCCATGACTTCTATCTACTTCCAAATAGGAATCCCCTTCACTTGTGAGTCTTTGTCCACACCACCATGCTACTAATGATGCATACTTCTTACTCTCTCTAGCTCAAGATATTTGCCCCCAATGTTCCTTCCGAGAAAGCTCCTCCTGTTATTTGTTATCAAGCCAGGTGCAGAGCACACGCTCGGTGCTACTCAGTAAGCTTGATGAGCTGTATTTAGGAAGCATAAAGAATCTTCCCTCTTCTCTCACTGTCCTGGCTGTTTCTATGCACAGTGATCCTGTTACTCTCAACACTTCTGTAGGTACTGCAATCAGACGCATAACATATCGGAGAATAAACAATACCTGGAAAAACACGTGTAAGGCCATGCTTAAAGATAATAGAAATACTTAACAAAACATTGCCTATTTAATCCGGACTAGGCTACATTATGAATATTTGCTAAATATAATATTTTAAACATAACACTAACATAATATGCATGTTATTTAAACCTGGGAAGCAAAAGCTAAAGAGAGGCAGTTATTCTTCGCCAAAGAAAAAACACTATGAAATCATATTCTTATATAGCAAAGGCAGCTCTTGTGATCAGAGTGCTAGAAAGGGTCAGTCAACAGAGCAGAGCTGTGTCCTGGCCACCTTTCTTTAAACTGGCAACTAAGTGGGTGATCTGAGTACGCGAATCCTTGCTACAGAGAACAGTCCTCTTTCTCTTGCTGGTGATACTGTTTTATTGTCAGAAACCAGGAAAGGCTTCAATGGAACACTTCTCTACTGCTATTTAGTCTCTGACTCTCAGAAGCAGAGGCTGATCATTCACTGTATACAAAGAGCACAGAAGGAGACCATGGCAACACGGGGTTCACCCACTAGCCATCCGACAGGCCAGGGACCTTCCTGAGCCCTCATTTTCTCATTCAGCCTGCTTAGTTCAGAAGGTTATTAAGAAAACTAAATGAGGTATTGGTTGAGAGTGTACTCATAAAGAGAGGCACAGGAGACATTCTAAGAGGATCTCTGAGAAATTTGAACTTCTTGGCAAAGAGAAAGGACTCGGGCTAAAATATGGATTATAGTTATACTTAAAACAATTAAGTATAGTTGAAATATACAACTTCAAAAAAATATATAGTCAACCATCAAGGCCACTGTACTCTAAATAGAAATGGAGGTACACCTGCAGTGTATATACAGAGCTTTTGGGAAAAAGCATTTTTAAAAGGGACTAGAGCCTTAAATTTGAATCCTGGCATCTGGACAAAAACAAGCAGAGGCCAAAATAACACCGCCAAAAAGCCTACAGACCATAAATACCTTTCCCCCTTATTACTCTAATTCAAAATAGCCTGGTAAGAGAGAAAGAAAAATTACATTTCCTCCTGAAAGCCTGGCCCCAATTAAAATTCTAAATGTCTCTTACACCAAGAGCACTGGTTTATTGGCAGATTATTAAGCCCTGGACCAATGTCACTCTGTTAGACCTGTATTAAAAACGTGGTTTATGTGGTACAGGGTCAGATCAGTAAAGAGCTGTTAGCAGATGACAGGTTTGATTACCGCTGGCTGCAGGCAAGACGTATGGATCCCTGAGGAACAGCAGCACGGGCTGGTGGGACAGTTTGCTGGAAAGGTCAAGAACAGGCATGTCAGCATCAGGGGACGACAGTAAACAGAAAACACTACAAACTAGCTTTGAGGGGATCAAACTGCTGTGCAGGGACATCTCAAGGTTTGTGTATCTAACGGTGAATAACAACAAACAGAGTTAGAGGAAACAAACCAACATGCGCTCATCTTCTAAGCATTTCCTTGTGGAATCTAAAGTACATACACAGTCTATATACTAAATCACTGCTGAAAAGTGCTTTCTTAAGAATCTTGTAATACAATTATTGATAGAACACTCTTATTACTTGTAGGAAACAATGTAGGGTTTTTATTGCTTCACTCCTAATTATAACTGGTGACTTCTGTCACTCCCTATCAAATGTTTACCATCTTAAACATCTCCTAACAAAGGTTTTCAAGAAAAACATAAGACATCGACACCATGGGTGATTAAACAGTTAACAAAACCACAGTCCTCGCCTTAGTCTGTACAACTCCTGATTGACTAGTATTTTTCTTACCTTGACTCTTCAGATTCTGTCTCATCAAAAGATCTAAAATTTTTGTAAAAGAAAGATAAAGAAAAGATCACATAAGCCAGACCAATGTTTATGTCAACAAAGGAAAAAATAACCAGTATTCTTGGAGCACTAAATTGGGAAACATTAAAAAAAAAAAAAGATGAGTTTTTACTGAACCACAGCATGGCTGATGCCTCACCCTAAGAAATCTTAGGACTAGAATATTCTTGAATTTCAATTTTCCTGATGATCACTTAAAAAGACTAAGGTTTTATTACTACTTTGGAGAAAAGAGTTCACTCACTGTCATTGCTAATGTGTCTTCTAAAAAACACATAAACATACAGGAAGCCTAGCCTCCCAGTAAAGGCATACAAGTCGGAACAGAACACACTGACAACACAGACTATGTGGTAAGTATAGTGTATAATTCTTGGAGTGGGGCTGGGATGGGGAAGAAGTGGTGAAATGTGGGCCTGAGTAAACAGAGCTAGTGAGGAGCTGTGAAGGTATTCACACCTCTCATCCAGAAGACAGGTGGGGTTTAACTTGACATTGGGTGTGGTCCACTAGATCACTTGTAATTAGTGTGGCTCCTTCAGGTGGGTCAGGAGGCAGTGAGAAAAGGGGTAAAACCAGCCAGTGCAGTGGCTCATGCCTATAATCCCAGCACTTTGGCAGGTCACGACAGAAGGATCACCTGAGCCCAGGAGTTCCAGACTAGCATAGGCAACATAGTGGGATCCCGTCTCTACAAAAAAATGGAAAAATTATCTAAGCATGGTGGCACGTGCCTGTAGTTCCAGCTACTTGGAAGGCTGAGGTGGAAGGATCACCTGATCCCAAGAGGTGGAAGCTGTGGTGAGCTGTGATTCCAGTCTTGGTGACAGAGTGAGGTCCTAACTAAAAAAAAAAAAAAAAAAAAAAAAAAAAATTAAATAAAAAGAAAAACAAAAGGAGTAAAACTCTCTCCTGCTTGGGTTTTCAGAGGGTTTGTGATGGGTTGCTTCTCTGTAAGTGGATTTACTATGCCAAGTTTGCTCCAGAAGACCTTCTAGGGGAAGCTAGCCCCAGTCATGTGCCCATGGCTGGGCAAGTGCCTTGTTTCAGAGTTCATTCTTCTGAGAGCTTTTCCCAATTGCTGGTAATATTAAACCTCTGGTACATAGGATTCAGATCTGCAGCCCCACCATTAGAGGTTTCTGAGGGGAGGCAGCCAGAAGGGTGGAGGAGAGGGGTCACTTTGGAAGGTCTGAGCTCTGCCAGCGTGGGAAAGGCAATAATTCCTGTGTCTCTGTTTGCTTAACTACAAAATGAGGGGAATTGAGTCAAACCAACTCCAAGGTCATTTGTAGCTTTAAAATTATATGACTATGTGCTCCAAGAAGATATGATTATTTGAGTATCCACAAATAAACAAATAAGTCCCTACACAGGCTACCTAGATTCATAATTCCCATCATGTAATATCACTCTATGTAACAGCATAATTTAAAAGGTCAATTCCTTAAGTCTAAACATGAGTTACTGAGCCTTGGCCATTTGGCCGGAAGACGGGGATGTGGACTTCAGACAAATTCCTTTGACCACAGGCAGGGGGCGAGCGAGTGCTGTCCCAAGCCAAACGAATGGGTGTGGCTGGTTGGCCCTTCTGGCACCACCCTGGGCTATTTGTTAGGCCAATCAGTTATTGAAGAGTAATTTAAAATACATGCCTAATAGGTCAACAATGACCCTTACCCACAACTTTCTGCCTTTGGTAGAGAGGGCAAGTGTCGCACGTTCAGGAAATCAAGAAACAGTTTGGGAAGCTCTTCATTTTCTAAAATGACAGCCTGTGAAACCAGAAAACGGAATTAGAAACTGAAGTGAAATTTGCTGGGTGATCAATCAAATGAACTATTTCAAAAAGTCATAACCGTCCATCAAAATTCTTACCAGCAACATTCTTCACAATCAGTATGAGGAGTGGTCCCCAGTTCACCCACCAGAATTCAGGCTGACACACATGCTGTGCGGGGCCAGGAAATGCTGCGTTTTACCTATTCTTTCCTTCAACCAGTACTGATACAGCATCTACTATATGCTAGATGCTGACGAGGTCACAGGGCCGTGAGGAACCAGGAAGATATGGTGCCTGCCTTCACGGAGGCGCTAGTCCAGAGTGAGTACTTCAAATCAAGGGAACATCAGTAATATTGCTAAGACATGTAAACCAAATTTTCCTTACTGAGCGATAAAGCAATCTGATGTGTGTATATGTGTACACACACACACACACACACACACACACACACACACACACACACACATTTTCATAGGAGATCTCTACTGTTTAGGAAATTCTATAAATGAGTTTTCTAACAGGAAGATTAAATCAAGACCCCTGAGCTATCACCTGTTTCGGCATTAGGATCAACTGACATTTATTGCCATTTGTACAACTCCACTTAAAGGGTCAGTAACAACCTTACTGCTAAGTGTAAATCAGAGTAGATGCTGAAAAAAAATCTACAGAGTTCTTCCATTTAGTGAGCTTTGCTAAATAGCTGGTATAATGGCATAACCATGTCAGTTCTCAGATCCAAAATATGAAATTTCAGGGAGAAATCTGATGGAAAACTACAGAATACATTTTCATATCTGTGTATTTTTAAAAGTCAGCCAGGGAGTGTGAACTGAGTGTACATTTCCATCCTCTCCCATTCCCTTTTTTCCCCAAGATCACAGGAGAAAAGCATTAAGGATTATGTAATAAACGCCAGCATCAATATAACTATTCTTAAGCCTCATTTTGTATAACTTGCCATGGGTAAGTTTTGCCCAGTAAGCACATGTAAGAACAGTGAGAACTGATGGTGAAATACCACTCAAATAGCTGATCAGGAACACAAGGTGGTGCATAAGATACACAACAGGAGACAAAATTAAGGTCACATTATGTGTATCTTGTATACACATAGTTCTATATAACATCTTGTTTGTAGCCATAATTTACATACTGAGTTACCCCATTTCTTGCCAGGTTTTGGAATACTGTTATCCCATGCAGGGCATAGAAATGGGGTGGGTGACTGAGTTGCTGGTGTCGTAGGTCCCCTCTGTCCTACACTAGTGTACAGCTCCTTGCCGTTCAATCCTGGAGAAGGATTGTCTGGACAGCCAACTCTATCAGGGGCTGCAACCATTCCCGACAGTCCACTGTACCCATTGAAGCTTACGGAATAAAAGAAGGAGAGTGGCAGGGAGCGGTGGCGCATGCCTATAATGGGAGGCCAAGGTGGGCAGACTGCCTGAGCCCAGGAGTTTGAGATCAGCCAGGGCAAAACAGCAAAGCCTAGTCTCTACAAAAAATAAAAAGAAGAAAAGTGTTTGGGGGGCTATATTTCATTCATTAAATAAATATTTACTGGGTATCTATTATGTCACACCCTGGGATACAGTGGTAAATATTAGGGGTCCAGTGGAGTGTAAGCAGGTGGAGAAAAGTAGTGATGAACAAGTAAACACACACAAAAACAGCAACTTAAACCTGCCTTAGAATAGAGACTTAGAATCCAAATACTGAACCTCTCTTTAAGGGTTTTTACATCCATCCATCCACCCAACTATTCATCTGTGGGTACATGTATATACTGCTTATTCTTTTCCTGATTACAAAAATACAAAAATGAAAAGTTTAGAAAATAAGGAGGAAAAAATTCTCTTCCCAGAGGCATAATTTCATTACAATTTCAGTTGAATTTTCTTAAGTCATTTCACTTTCACCTCAATTTTTACTTACCAAAGGAAAGTCTGCGGGTGCCCAAAGGTCATTGTTTCACTGCCTAGAACTCAGAAAGTTCTAGGAATCATCACACATATAAAAATCCAAGGTATTTTGGTTGTGATACAAGTTTCAATGATTACCAAGTTTTTTCTAGACATCTATTTAAGAAGATGATAAAATATTTATTTGAATAATAAAGCTGAATGTTGTAACAAATACAGACCGGTTTCCCCCAGGCAATGGTTTTAATTATCTGTATAAGTGGTAGCTTTCAGATTTTAAAAAAAATGGGGAGAGTATAACATTCTTATCTCCACCCCCACCTTCTTAAAATAAATTAAATCAATAACAAGTATGGGACACTTTTAATGACCTGAACTACTTAATTTCCAGGATCTTTAGACATGTCATCCATCACTGCAGTATGGAGGAAGACATCTCTTCAGTGTTCAGGGGGTTACTTTGGTTTTATTAATGCAAGATTTAGGGAATTTTAACAAGGTGAATTGTTTATTTGCCTTGACAGATTGGCTTACAATGCACTGGCTACGTCTACAGCATGATCATTAATGACAAAAGACAGGCAAAAAGCTGTTTACACTGCAACAGAGGGATGGGAATTAATCCTGCTCAGCCTCCCCAAACAGAGTTCTCTAAATAGATGACGGCATTGTTTTAGGTAAGATATGCTGGCAAAAAAGGAGTATAGAAAAATCCAGAAATCAGTGAGCATTTCTTTTGTTAAATTTTCACTGAATATTTCCAAATAATATTTTCCATAAAACAATGACTGATATACACTTTAGGATTGACTGCTATAAAGAAGGCAGTATTGGCAGGTTAGCTAAGCATTCAGTTATATGGGCAGGAATATTTCCTAAACGCTGTAAAAAAAAAAAAAGCTTGTAAGAAAAGAATACTTCAGTCCAGAGATGAAGTATAATCTATCAGAATTTACCTAAATTAGTATATTATCTATAAGTGAAATGGCTGTCATTAATTAGGACTAAGAGTCAAAAGAGGAATTCATTTAGTTCAATGAGCTGATTTTCAGTTCATAAACACATGATCTCATTCATGAAAAACTGAAAAGTAAAGTGGGGCCTCATAGCCGTTCCTTTTCCATCTCCTTCAGTTTCTTGAAGAGCAGTGTTCACAGGCAACCACCCCTTCTGGAAGCCACACCCAGGTCATCTCATATACTCGGAGCACTAGTCTGTTTTAAATCACTCACCTTTACTCAATGAGTAAGTTCTTAATTTTTAAAAAAATTATCTTTTTGAAGATCATATCCTATTTTCCCATTGTTTTGGACTGCTTATCTTTATTTTTGAATAATCTCCAGTGGCTAATCATTTTCATTCTTTAGAAAGGCAATGTGGATTAGAAAGCATGTGGGCTTTAGAGCAAGACCTGGGTTCGAATCCTTCATCTGTCTACTGGATTGTTGTGAGATTAAATGAGACATTGCCAAGAGTCTCTGACACATACTTACGTAATGGATGTTCATTCTCCTTCCTAGTTGAGTATTTTTATCAATTCCCAACAACCTACTTTATCTGTTTTGGAAGTTTGGAATATTGTCCATCTAACAAACAGAGCTTCTTAGCCCTCTATAATTCAGGGATCTTTTTGAAAATCAAATAAGAGGCTGGGTGCAGTGGTTCACACCTGTAATCTCAGCACTTTGGAAGGCAGAGGCGAGAGGATTGCCTGAGCCCAGGGGTTCGAGATCAGCCCGGGCAACATGGTGAGACCTTGTCTCTACAGTAAATCAAAATATTAGCCGGGCATGGTGGTGAGCACCTGTAGTTCCAACTACTTGGAAGGCTGAAGTGGAAGGATCACCTGAGCCCAGCAGGTCAAAACTACGGTAGCCATGCCACTATACTGCAGCCTGGGCAACAAAGTGAGATTCTGACTAAAAAAAAAAAAAAAAAATTCTGATAAGAGCTGAGTATCCTGTTTGCTGGAAAACACACACATATATAATTGTGCTTTCAGTGGCAGGAGGTTCACAGACCCCTGCCGGCCCAGCCAAGGACAGCTGCCTTTAGCTCAGATGGGCATTGTCACTGCTGAACCCTCTTTTCTTTGGCCCAGAGCCTGATATGTGCGGGATGTGCTATATGCCAGCTCCTCAAAGGACATGCTAGCCTTTCAGTTTTTTACCTCTTTGTCAATAGAACCCTGCTGAAGGGTGTGCTGTCTTGCAATCAGAATTCATCAATGCCTTCAGCTCTGGGCTGCAGTTGAAAATATTTGTCTGGCAGTGAAGTTACTGTGGTAAAGGAGTCTCTCTCTCTTTTTTTTTTCTGAATCAGGATCTCACTCTGTCGCCCAGGCTGGAGTACAGTGGCACAATCACAGCTCACTGCAGCCTCAAACTCCTGAGCTCAGGTAATTCTACCACCTCAACCTCCACAGTAGCTGAAACTACAGGTGTGCAACATCATGCCTGGCTAATTTTTTAATTTTTTATAGAGATGAGGTGTCTCACTATGTTGCCCAGGCTGGTTTTGAACTCCTGGGCTCAGGCAATCCTTCTGCCTTGGCCTCCCAAAGTACTGGGATTACAGATGTGAGCCATCGTACTTGCCCAAGGAGTATTTCTGATAGACCAAAATCTACTCCTCACCAATTCAGGAGAGTACTTCACATTAACGACTTCTGTGCAATATCACTCTAAAATGCAACATCAGTGGTGTGGAGAGTTTCTGACGTTAACAAAACGTTTAGGAAGATATGATTTTCAACTCTTGCTGCTAGGTCAGAGTTCAGCTGGTGAAGCACTAGTATGCTTCACCTGTGACGAGAGGGGCACTTTGAACTGAGGGGTAGTGATGGGTCCCAGGCCCAGTGCTATCTAACTGACCACCTAATGACCCTGGTGGTAGAGTTCTCACACTGCTCATCTCATTCTTGGATGCAAGTTGGCAGGCATCCTGGCAACTAATTTATGCAGTAAAATACCAGAATGCAAAATGAACGTGACAAGTTGGAGAAAAGGCTAGAAATAAACCCCACCAAATTTTACAGGCACACACACACTGAGTGAAATGCCATAAGAGGCAGAATTAATTACCCAGACGCAAGATGGAGAGTGGCTGTTTACATACAAGCGTTGTGGGTCTCAAGTGATAGGAAAGCAAGAAGCTCTGCTTCTCTGTAAGGTGTCAGATGAGTGGAACAATCTCTCACTCCAATAATGCAACATTACCAAGCCCCACCCCCACAAAAAGGGAAATAAGAATAAACCTAAGAAGAGCTAGAGGCAAACAATGAAAATACCCGAAGCCGGGCTCGGTGGCTCAGCCTGTAATCCCGCACCTTTGGGAGGCTGAGGTGAGTGGATTGCCTGAGCCCACGGGTTCGAGACCCGCCTGGGCAACTTGGCGAGATTTCATCTCTACAATAAATCAAAAATGAGCTGGGCGTGGTAGTGCACGCCTGTAGTTCCAGCTACTCGGAAGGCTGAGGTGGAAGGATCGCCGGAGCCCAGCAGGTCGAGGCTGCGGTGGCTGGGAGTGGCCACTGCACTCCAGTCTGGGTGACAGAGTGAGAGTCCAACTCAAGAAAAATAAAAAAAGAAAATACTCGAAAGATTTCAAGAGTTTTCATAAGAAGAGGTCATCCAACAGTGGGTACCAAGCAAGGAATGAGGCAGTGGAGGGCCAAGGGGATCTTGAAATTAACTAACCGTTCTGTTAAGGAGGGTGGCCGCTGTTTATCCAGCATTTTCAAAGCTGCTGGAACAAATAGAAAGTAGTGTCAAAACCAGCAAGGATGGAGTCTATCTCTAATGGAAGCCTGTGCAATAAAACTAGCAAAAGTGATCCATGTACCGGAAGAGTGGGCTCTTTAATACATGGACAGATTGGAGATGTTACAGGATTAACAGAAAAATGCACTGAAGAAGTGTGCATGCCCCCATATCTTTAAAATAAAAAGAAATAAATAAAAATTTTAAAAGAAACATGCATGCAATTTATTACTTAAGGATATATGTAGACTAAAAATCAGGTTATTATTAAGATGCCCACAGAATATGGGGTTCAATCAAAGAACTGTAACAAGTGTGCAATATACTACTTGACCTACTTTGATAACACTACATTAAACTGTGATAAACACTGAAACTAGGCAATTGAGTGTACTTCGTAAGAAACAAAAAAATTATTTTTCTTTATACAATGTTACTTTCATAAAAATAAATGACTCTTCTTAAAATAGATGAGATTATTTCTTCAGAAACCTCACTCTAATAGAGGAATGGAAAAAATCTCATACTCTATGAAAGCACTTCCAAAAAAATTGCCTGAATAGGGCAGAAAAACAACAGCACTGCCACCAGCAGCCCCTGTAAGCTCAATGTTTACTCCAGGAGAAATGTCTTTTTTATTGAAAAGGTGCAATTATCATCATGTAACACAAATCACAAAATCCCAATTTTTCTACCTTATCAGCTTTATAAAATCATGTTCCCAAAGGATACCATTGATTAGTTGCACATGTTCTTTCTGTGACATCCCAAATACTTAATTGTCAGTTATCTTTTCTTCTTCAGTAAGTAAAATGTAGTCACAAAATTACAGAGGGACTTGTTCTGCCTTAACCTTCGCGAGATGCCATCATGCAGTGGAAAACACTGGTAAAATATCACAGGATAACGCTGTCCGACAAGGGAGACATATAAACACTGTAATGATTTCCCACGAGTTTCCATTTTAGAAAATTGTCACTAAGGCGAGCATAAACGGTGACACATCTCCACTGAGGACACGGTGAAATCGAACGCTGGCATTCTAGTTAGGTCCAAACCTACCCAGCAGCCAATTATAACAGGAATGGAACATCTTGTTGAAAACTTGGACAAGACCACTTCGCTAACCTTCCAAGATCACTGCACAAAGCTGTGTTGTTTTCGCTGATTTGATCCTTTTGTCCCCTTTTCAAAACATTAAACACACACACACACACACACACACACACACACTTCTTCCCATTGTCTATCAAGGTTGTTATAAACTGTAGAGATCCTCTATGTCACAAAAGCCAGGGTACTGAACTAAGTCAGGAAGTTTACAAGAGTCCTTTAAGCCCTTTCCCCATTCCATCTAGCTTGGTTTGAAATGTCCGATTGTTAGGGTGAAATAGTTCACCACGACAGTTTTTCCTCTCTTCACCAGGAAAGATGCTTCATACTATATTACTCAGAGGTGCAGCTAAGAACAGGGAGGGAGAAAAATCAATACCTCCTCACTGCAGTAAGTGGGCCGCAGTGTCACTGTCCTCTGGGACCCAAACCTACAAGCTCAAGGAGGCTTTGCAGTCCTCAGGCTTCTACTCACCACTTCCCTGCACTTGGTCACAATTTCACAAAATGAGCCACAGTCAGGTTAACAAGGAATACTTTTTTTTTAAAAGCCAGCCAGTAAACAGATCTAGGAAGGATTGTGACCACATGAAAAATAAAAATGAAATGTGTTTCTGAAGAACCCACTGCACCATGCATCCTTCTTTTTGCATGTGACACTATTCCCAAGACATATCTACCTTGTGCCTTGGTAAAAACTGCACTACTCAAAGAATTCAAATAGACGTCTGCTATGATTTCACATGTCTTTACACATGTGAAGATTTCTTTGTAAGAAGTCCAAGGACCTGCATTAAAAGCTGAATTGCTTAAAAGGGCCTATTTAAAACAGAAAAGAATGTGTGCAAAGAAAGAATATAATTTGTTTTAAGAAGATTTGAAAAAAACAAGTATCATTTCTGATAATGTGGCTAACAGGACAAGACTAACCATGGAGGAAAAAAACTGGAGAATCAATTACCTTTGAAGATATATATATTTTTTGAGTTGGAGTCTCACTCTGTTGTCCAGACTGGAGTGCAGTGGCCGCTCCCGGCCACCGCAGCCTCGACCTGCTGGGCTCCGGCGATCCTTCCGCCTCAGCCTTCCGAGAAGCTGGAATTACCGGCGCACGCTACCACGCCCGGCTGATTTTTTGATTTATTGTAGAGATGAGGTCTCGTTGCCCAGGCGGGTCTCGAACCCGCGGACTCAGGAAATCCACTCACCTCAGCCACCCAAAGGTGCAGGATTACAGGCTGAGCCACCGAGCCCGGCTTGAAGATATTTTAATATTAAAACTTATGCTCTGTATTTTTCTAGAATATTAATTCATATAAAAATATTTATTTAGCATCTACTAAGTACAAACATGTTGCTGGGAACACGATGGTTACCCAAACATATAGGGCCCTGCCTTCCTGGGGCTTACAGTCTAGCAGAAAAGATGAATGCTGTTCAAATAATCATGGTAATGAATGTAAAACTACAAACTGAATCAGTACCTTCAAGGGTAGTAGCTAGTTTCCTTGATCATAACTAACAAAACACCCTTCTTAACCTGTGGGGTGAAGGAAAGCTTCCCTGGGGAAGTGACCATTGAGCTGGGAGTTGAATGAACTAATTAGGACAATGGATGTAGGATAATCCAAACACAAAGCACTGTTTGTCCAAAGGTCAGTGGGAAGGTAGGAGTATGACACTCGAAAAAATGAAAGAAGGTCAGAAAAAATAATGAAGCCAGTCGAGCAATAATAAAATAGGAGAACCTGAGTTGGAAAGGTTGGGCAGGGCTTCTGGATCATGTGCAGGAATGTTTTTTCTCCTCTGTGTATTTGGGGGGCCATCAAGAGACCTTACAAGGGAGGGTGGTCAATGGAGTCTGTAGACACGCTTGACACTATCTGATCTGTATTTTGACTATAACTGGAACAGCAGTAGCGCTCCTCAGATCCAGTGACTGTGTATTAAATCCTCTCTGTGGCTGTCTCTAAACTGCTTCTTAACCAACCCATTAAGCTAATTTTAATGACTATATTGTCATTTTCCTTCCTTTTTTTTTTTTTTTTTTTTTTGAGTTGGAGTCTCACTCTGTCACCCAGACTGGAGTGCAGCGGCCGCTCCCGGCCACCACAGCCTCGACCTGCAGGGCCCCGGCGATCCTCCCACCTCAGCCTTCCGAGTAGCTGGAACTACAGGCACACGCTACCACGCCCGGCTCATTTTTGATTTATGGTAGAGATGTGGTCTCGCCAAGTTGCCCAGGCGGGTCACCAACTCCCGGGCTCAGGCAATCTTCTCATCTCAGCCTCCCAAAGGCACGGGATTACAGGCTGAGCCACCGAGCCCAGCCCTTCCTTTTTTTTTTTTTGAGTTGGGGTCTCACTCTGTTATCCAGGCTGGAGTGCAGTGACATGATCACAGCTCACTGTAGCTTCAAATCCCCTGGCCTCAAGCAATCCTTCCACCTCAACCGCTCAAATAGCAGGTGCACGCCACCACGTCCAACTAACTGAGCCTAGGCTGGTCCCAAACTCCTGGGTTCAAGCAATCCTCCCGCCTCAGAGGCTAAGGTGGAAGGATTGTCTGAGCCCAGGAGATGGAAGTTGCAGTGATCTGTGATCATGCCACTGCACTCCAGTCCGGGAGACAGAGTAAGACCCCAACTCAAAAATATATATATGTGGCAATTTTCATGTGGTTTATAACAACAATACCATTTACTTAATATCTACTCTGTGCCATGCTCTTTATTTTATTTAATTTTCATAATATCATGGAACATTATCATTATCTAAATTCTACGTATGAGGAATTTGGGGCTCAGCAAGGTTAAGCCAACTGTGCAAAGTTTCTTAGAAGGTAGAAGGATAGTTGGGATTGGAATCCACGTCTCTCTAGTTCTAAAACTACTATTCAAATGACATATGGATTCACTTTGCCACTCATTCATTTACCAAATATTTATTGACATTTACTGCATGCTCAACAGTACACTATGCTATACAGTTTAGTTCTTTTCTTTTTTAAATTTTATATGAATCTGTCATCTTTCCCAATATATATTTTTCTCTTATATTTATAAACTTCATTTATTCCACAGATAAATTTAAAGAAGTCATTGAAATTGAATCCTCTAAAATATATTCTTTATTTTCCTTGTATTTTAAATGCATCTTAATATCTCTACTAATTCTTATAAATATTTAAAGACTTCTAGACAAATAAAGTCAACAAATTTCATTAATCTCTCCTCTATATTAAAAAAAATAAACTAAAAACAAAAGCATAAATAAAAGGATCTGGTCTCATAACACTTTAAAGTCTTCTGACCAGCACAATTGTTTTCAATGAATGACTAGGTATAATAACTTAAAGTCACATAGTGTATATATTTTATCCTTAAATTACCAACTGTGTATTAAATAAAAATGTGCCTCAATTATACATTATAGATAATGCCAGAATTTATGAGGCACTTTCTTGAAGATCTAATAGGAAAGAAGACCAAACAAAAAGTTAAAAAGCAATGATAAAGTAGCCACTGACCTATAAGTCACGCCTTAGGTAAGGGGACTAGGGTATTTGAATATTAGTACATTTCAACAAATCAAAACTGATTTAGTAACTCAAATAATGTGGCAAAGCACTAAACTAAATACAAATTATAGAATATGCTTATGGAAGTGGTGTCTTATTACTTTAAAGAAGAAATAATCATCAGAACTAAGCTTGTAAGATGTTGCCTAGAGATAGCCCCAGAGACTGGTTTTTAATGAAAGATTTACAATCAGTATAGCCTATGCATGTTGATGAATTGATGTTTTTAAAAGTATTTAAGGTCAGGCGCAGTGGCTCACACCTATTATCCCAGCACTCTGGGAGGCCGAGGTGAGAGGATTGCCTGAGCCGACGGGTTTGAGACCAGCCTGGGCAACTTGACAAGACTTCATCTCTACAATAAATCAAAAAACTAGCTGGGCATGGTGGCGTGTGCCTGTAGTTCCAGCTACTTGGAAGGCTGAGGTGGAAGGATCGCCTAAGTTCAAAAGGTCGAGGCTGCTGTGGCCATGAGCGTGTCACTGCACTCCAGCCTGGGTGACAGAGTGAGACTCCCACTAATAACAATAATAATAATAAAATAAATAAATAAATAAAAGTATTTAAAGTGCTTAAAAACAATTTGCTCTCTCAGGTCCCTTCAACATCCTCCCAACTATCCCTGGTTTATTTAGCATTCTCTCTCTTCACACACATGGTACACTTTGACCCAGCCCCTGCACAGCTGAGTTTCAAGTGGTATAGACTAGATCGATGTGGCCTTCCTAGGTATACAACACATTCTTACTTTACTATAGTTAAGATATAGTACACTGGGCTACTATCATTTTTTAAATGAAGATCTTCAATACCTTTTTTTTTTGAGTTGGAGTCTCGCTCTGTTGCCCAGACTGGAGTGCAGTGGCTGCTCCCGGCCACCGCAGCCTCGACTTGCTGGGCTCCAGCGATCCTTCCGCCTCAGCCTTTCGAGTAGCTGGAATGACAGGCATGCGCTACCATGCCCGGCTGATTTTTTTTTTATTTATTGTAGAGATGAGGTCTCGCTGCCCAGGCAGGTCTCAAACCCGCGGGCTCAGGCAATCCACTCACCTCAGCCTCCCAAAGGCGTGGGATTACAGGCTGAGCCACAGAGCCCGGCTTCAATACCATTTTATATTTGTCCAGTTATAACACTGCATCACCTGTTTAAACACTACAGAAGTGCAATGAGTGTCTGACATGAATTCAGAAACCCTCAATGAGCAAAGCCCAAAGCACACAGTACTTAGTGGAAACAGATTAGGAAATGGCTAGAGAGTGTGACAACAGACTTATTTCAAGATGCGTTGCTACTCTTTAGAGAAACAATACAAAGTGTTCCTTGTAGAGATGGCTCATAGGTCTTAAAATTAGAAACAAATCTATAATGAGAGGCAGGAGGAGGCACTTGGCTGCAACAAAAAATGCAGTTAATTATATTGTTCACATAAAACACACAGGCAGGTAATAGTAGTCTAAAGGGACTCCACCAAGGGAGACAGGACACAGTGGCAAGAAAGATGAGAATATAGGTCTATACACACATGGCTGGTAAGTCTAAGTTGGAACCTGCTGAGAACATATCTACTCTAACCCTTTCTCCAAATCTAACACTGAAGTAAGTCCTCCCATAACTCTGAGTTAGATTACAGATAATTATTCAGAGACCTGTACAAAACAATGAACAGGGGCTCTAATCTGGGAGTCTTCCAGATTATGTTAGCCTTTTTCTGATAGGCTCCCAGGTATCCCCAGGAAGTAGGAACAGAACGATGCTCCACGCTTGAGCACAAACACCGAGATTCGCTGCCTGCTGTCTGCCACTGAAGGTGTGACACAGACTGCCAGCTGTCTACCCAAGATCCAGTCTCCCCTTCCCCCTTACTAATGGAACATCAACTCTTTGGGGGTGTATGGTAAGTTGCCAAGCTAAAAAGAGCAAAGAACAGTAAGAAAACACCATGAAAATAATACAAACTGCCCTGCTCTCCTTGCAACATAACCCATCATAACCCACTTCCCACAACACTGTTCTTTGGCATATGACACAAATCTAGCCAATAAGATATCAGTGGAAGTCTTTGGATGTAAAAGGTCCAAAAACTTTCTTAAAGTGAACAGGCTCCACTGGCTCTTGTTGTTTTGCTTGTCCTCCACCCCTTTCCTTCTTCCTCTTGCCTAGAACATGGGCATGCAAGATCTTTCAACTTAGCTGTCATCTTGTAGTTATGAGGAAAAGACCAAAAGAATCAAAGAGATCCCATCTCTGATCATCTTGAGTCAGTGAACTAAAACCGGCAGTTACCTACCACTGTACTTCTCAATGCTTGAGAAAGATAAACCTCAAACCTAATAAAGTCTTTGTATTAGGTTGTTGCCTGGGTAGAACACAAATCCCTACTGACACAGACCTCTTGCCTCTGCAGATTGTAAAGCTCTGTTTGTGGCCCATAGAACAGAGTACTGAGTAGAATACTTTTGTAAAAAGAGAGCGAGAAGGCCGAGCTAGGCAGTAGCTCACGCCTGTAATCCCAACACTTTGGGAGCTGAGGCGGGAAGACTGTTTGAGCCCAGGAGTTCAAGACCAGTCTGAGCAACAGAGGGAGACCTCATCTCTACAAAAAATAAAAATAAAAAACTAGTGGGGGGCGGGGGGGAGGACAGGAGGCGAGGGGAAAAAAAATTAGCTGGGCATGGTGGCGTGTACCTGTAGTCCCAGCTACCCTGGAGACTGAGGTGGGAGGATTGCTTGAGCTTAAGAGGTCAAGGTTGCAGTGAGCCATGATCGTGCCACTACACTTCAACCTGGGCAACAGAGTGAGACCTGGCAGGGGGAAGGGAAGAGGGAGAGAAAGAAAAACAACTCTGATATTTTATTTTTCATTTACTATCTTAGTACTAGGGTAGAATACTTGGGGAAAAAAAGAAAAAATAATCCTGATATTTGCTAGTGTTATTTTAGTACTTTAAAAAAATCCATAGCACAAAGAATAGACTGTGAAAATGAAAAAGCATTTAGGTTCACACATACATTACATGGTCTATAAAAAGCAAGAAAAGGACTAATATACTAAAAACTTGTATATTTAACTCACTAGGTACCAAAATCACATATTATAGGACAGCAAAGAAATCAAGCATATAGGCATTGAGATGAGACTAAACAAAGAAAAATGTAAGTTGATTACCTAGAAAAATATTCTCCCAAATTGGGTTTTTTAAACAAATCATAGTCAGTATCCCTCTGGGTGTTTCATTAAACTTACTTTACAGAGGATTGTCCAAATCACTGTAGAATGAACCATAGGGACTAATTTAGCAATGGTTGGTGGAAGAAAACAATTCTACTTTGACAAGTCTTTCAAATCAAATTTTATGATTTTTTAACAGTTTTCTATTAAGAACAATTAAAAGGAGATAGCAAGGATTTACACTAATATTCTAGAAAGCTAAAATGGCTGAGTACATCTTTAAGCATAATTTTTATATTCTGAAGATCTTAGCTAAGTTTGCAGGAGATAAACTATTATTGTTATTATTATTATCATTATTGAGTTGGAATCTCACTCTGTCGCTCAGGCTGGAGTACAATGGTACGCTCACAGCCACCCCAGTGTCAACCTGCTGGGCTCAGGTGATCCTTCCGCCTCAGCCTTCCAAGTAGCCAGAACTACAGTGCGCGCTACCACACCCGGCTAAATTTTTTTGATTTATTGTAGAGACAAGGTCTCGTCAAATTGCTCGGGCTGGTCTCGAACCCGCAGGCTCAGGCAATCCACTCTCCTTGGCCACCTAAAGTGCTGGGATTACAGACTGAGACACTGAGTCTGGCCTACTATTATTATTTTTTAAGAAGAACCTGGAAGATGTGCCTCTAGTGTATCAAGAAAACATTTTTTAATTCTTTTCTCTTCCCTGCCTATGGCTATCCCTGGAAAGACAGCTCACTGAGGAGTCAGACATCACTGAAGCTGACCAGAGGTTCAGGAGATACACAAAGGTGCCACCAACTACAATGGAGAAACCGGCGCCCTGCAATCTAGACAGCTTGTGAGGCTACACACTAATTACTCTAGTGAGCCAGACAAACCATATGTGGCAGTGGTTTACTCTGTCACCCTTACCCCCATCCTGTCCCAACTGTGTCCCAGAAAGGAGGCCAGGGGTACCCAGGATTACCTGACAGGCATGCTCCTTTTTCCTGCCAAGCATTTCTCTTTAACTTTTCCCAAAGTTCTGGGTGTGATCACATGGGACAGCCAATGATCAACTGAAATGACAACTATGATTTTAAAGTTATGGAGAAGTGATAGGAGGTACACTTTTTTTTTTTTTT
>NW_007259807.1:340592-398545 GCF_000164805.1 Carlito syrichta
CTGCTGGGCTCTGGCGATCCTTCCGCTTCAGCCTTCCGAGTAGCCAGAATTACAGGCGCGGAAGGTATGCTTTTGAACATTTATTTACTTAACTTGTTTGAAATTCATCTTAGGCTTATTTGGTAGAGTCCTTCAGTGCTCCAATTTCCTCATTTATAAATAGTGTCAATAACAGTACTACCTCAAAGGTTGTAGTCATGATGAAGTAAGACTTATGCCTATAAACCTGCTACAGTATCTGGTACACAGTCATAATCTAGAAAATATAGATTATTTCAAAATAAAGTTCAGAATAATACCTGGTACAGTTAATAAAGATAAGCTATTATTAATACTATTCAATTAACAAAAATAACCTGACTATTAAAGAAGCTGAATATTTTAAATAGCTGATTTAAAGAAAAGAACATTTTTCTATATGATTTTACTTATATAATTGACTTTTCCTTAAAAAGTGTGTGCTTTATAACCTCAATAAGAATAACTAATCTCAAACCAGGCGAAGTGGAGACCAAGGAGAGGCCCAAACTTTACCTTATGATGATCATATAAGTACCTAACCCTGAATTGCACCCCACATCTTTAAAATTAAAATTAAAAAAAATATATTTTAAACGCACATTTTGTATGTAATCCACTATTGTCCTAGCCCTTTAATGTAAGCACACAGGTAAAAGAAGTTACCTATTTTATAGACTTTGTACACAGAACTCACTTAATTAGATGCTAAAAGCATTATCTCTGTGGACCAGTAAATTCAGACATGACCTAGCTCTGGTATACAGAAGCCCTTCTGTGCAATGGGGTTGCATCTCAACTACCAGTGAGGCTTGCAACCCACTGACATGGTACTTACTATCTTACTTCCATTGGCCTTCTCTGACTTTGCTGCCTTCCTTGTCCTGTTTAAGATTCCTTAATGCATCATGGAGTCAGTACCCTGAAACAACTCCAATCCCATCAAGCCCTCTCCCTCTCCCGTTCTCAGGACAACCCCCTTCTGGCTGAATCCCAGCAATCCCTTACCCATGCCTCAACCCAAGCTGCTAAACACTGTGAGAAAAATCACACAATATAAACAAATTGGTTTCACTTGAAATTCAAGCACTGACCCTCAAAATATTGTATAGCAATCTTGTTACTTTTCTCTAGAACCATGATTCCCAAATTTTAGCCAGCACCAGAATCGCCTAGAGGGTTTATTAAATCACAGCTTGCTGGGTCCCACCTAGAGAGTTTCTGATCTAATTGGTCTTTGGTGGGACCTAAGAATTTGCATTTCAGAGAAGTGACCAAGTTTCCAAGTGATGGTAAAGCCACTGGTCTGGGAACCACACTTTGAAAACCATTGCTCTAGAAGAGACTCAACTTGCACTCATTTTTACATCTTCTCTTCCCCTTCTTTTATCTCTCTCACCCCTTCCTCAGCTCTCCCTCCCACCTGGCAACCATTCTTCATACTTCAATGAAAATAAAGAAACTACTGGACTTGATCTTCCTCATTTTCACAACACCAGAACTACCTATACTATACTTCCATTAGCCTTCTTCCTCTGCTACAGAGGAGGAAGTGTTCCTCCTACCTGAGGTCAATTTCTGTACCACTACTCTGGCTCTCAGCCCACCTCTTGACTCTCAAGTATTTATTTCTTTAATTATTGTTCTTCTCTTTCCTATCCATCCACTATCTAATTCCTCCCTTCCTGCCTATCCACGATCTAATTCCTTCCTTCCTTCCTTCCTTCCTTCCTTCCTTCCTTCCTTCCTTCCTTCCTTCCTTCCTTCCTTCCTTTCTTCCTTCCATCCACCTTTCCATCATCTCTGCTGATCATTCCTATCAGCATATAAACACACACCAGTATCTTTCACAGTGAAACAACAGAAAACAATCCAAAAATCCCTCAGACACTATATCCCATTTCTCTGCTCTTCATGGCAACAGTTCTCAAGAGTGTTCTACAGGTGTTGTTTCCCTTTCTTTCTCCAATTCATTTTTTCTTTCACCCTCTACAAACTGGTTTTGGCTTCCAACATCTACATCTTGCCAAGATCACAGACCTCTTGAGAGGTGCTAAATTCAACAGTTATTTCTATCCTTACCTAACTCAACTTCTGAGCAGCCACCACTCAACCTGACAACCACCTTCCCATGTCCGTTTTTCAAATACAGTCCTCTTTTCCCATGACTCGTCTGGATTTTCTTCTATCCCATTCTCACTCTCTGTTGATGCCGCTTCCTCTTCTGACCTCAAAATATGGGGATTCTTCAAAGCTTAGCTGCTGCCCTCTTCTCTCCCTTTGCTCCCTCCCTAAGGGCACCAATTGCCACGGATTTTAAAACCTTAATGCTGATGAGGTGCAAATTCACACCTCCAGGCTAGATTTCTCATCTGAGTTCCAGACTCATAGAACTATCTGTTTAATCTCCCCCTGCATTTTTTAGACATCTCCAATCCAAAATGTCCAAAGCAGAATTCAATATCTCCTGAAGAGCAAAAACAAACAAACAAACAAAAAACCAAGTTTCTTCTAGGTTTCTATAGGTAATAACATCTAATATCTGTATAATGGTTTGTGGCTTGCTGAATGGCCTCACCTATACTGGGCCACTTAATCCTCACAACCATCTTTGAAGCACATAAGTTCAAGAGCATCTTATGAATAAGGAAACTGACTCAGATGTTCAATGGCCTGTTCTCCTTCTTAATAAAACCAAACCCGGGCCTTTCAAGGTGGACAATATCTGTCTCTTGGGGCAGGAGAGTTGAGGATCCAGATCTCTCTCCCTAAAGCATGCTTTTTAAATGAAAGGGTCAACTGGCACAAGGTGGGCGGGAGCCGATGCCAGAGCCCAAGTGAATAATGCAAGATTGCAACCGAGTAAGAAAGGAGGAGTAAATTTTTTTATTCACCTTTCACAGATTGGAAAGGGGGCCCGACACTCAAGAGGCAAATGTGGCCTTGAAGGGCCATGAAATGGGTATATTTAAGGGCTTTTGGAGAGAGAGCGAGAGTGGCAGGTCTCGGTGGAAAAAAAGAATGAGAGAGAGTTGCATATCTTGGTAGAACCTCCAAAAATGTTAGGATCATCTTGCTGGGACCTCCAAAATATGTCACACTTTCCCAGTGGGACCTCCAGAATGTTAGGTCAGGCCCGGTGGGGGTGTGGGTGTCTGGGTATGATCCGATCCCACATAAAAGATGCAAAGAATTGCACAGAAGTTAGATTAGAAAATATAGCTTATTTAAAAGTAAATTAGAAAGAGAGAGAGAGACAAGATTCACCTCCCCAAGGTGGGGGAGGGGGCCAAAGCCAGGAAGCATGGCAACTGCCATAGCTCAAAGAGCACATGGCCACACCAGAGTCTAAGAAGGCAATCGCCAGTTGTTGCTTGTGGTTGAGTCCTTTTACCATTCCCTTTGAAAAGGTGATTGGGTGGTGGTCTGCTCCACATCATCACAAAGGGGCAGGCAAGCGCAGGTACTGATGTCAGGTAATGGACAGCAGACAGATGGGTGGGTTAGTTACATGATTGCTCCCATAGTGGGGTCTGTCTGTGTCACTGTAGGTCACAAAGGGCTGATTAGGTTAACTTGGGGTTTGGGCCTGGAGGGGTTTTTCCTGCAAGAGACTAGTTAGACATTTGTAATCTGAAAATTCCTTGACCAAAGGTGGTCTTAATTATCATTTCTATGGCTTTGACCTTTCGCCTTGGCAAGGAATCTGAACAAGTAACCAGAAAGTTTACTAGAAATTATTATGCTAAATCATGAATTGAAAGGTTGGGCTGTCCCGGTCTTGCATCTGATGGAGATTTGCTGAAGGGGTGGGATAGGCTGCTGCTTGGCCTATGTCCACACGCTTTCTAAAGGTTATGCTGAGGCAAAAAGACTAAACTAAGAATAAGTCAAGTTTCTTCTAGGTTTCTATAGGTACTCCTTTTATTAAATTAAATTTTAATGATTTTTATTTTGTAGGGACGAGGTCTATGTTGTCCAGCCTGGTCTCGAACGCCTGGGCTCAAGTAATCCTCCTGACTTGGCCTCCCAAAGTGCCAGGATTACAGGTGTGAGCCACCACACCCAACTCTGAAGCACTCTTAAGGATGCTTCTCTTACCGTCTTCTGGTCCTTCAAAAGCAGCTGCTTCCCCTTCACCCTCTGGCCAGAGGGGAACCCACAGCCTCTCCGTTGAGGTCTGGAGCACAGCCAAGCTGTGGCTATGTAAGCAAGGCTCAGCCTAGGAGGATGCCAGAGGGGAATAAGCAACAGGGTCATGATGCTAGTGATTGCTCATTGACGTCATGGAAAAATAAAGCAAACAGTTTCATTTGGTGTCAGATGTACCCTGCTACCCAAAGAAGTCCCTTCTTGATCCCTTTATGATAGTTCATTATAATCTGAACTTCAATAAAGAGGGGTATTGGGAACAGCCTTGTTCAGTATATTTTATAATGCATAGGTAAAAATACAGGTTGAAAATTAGCTTAATTTGTTTTTAATTTTTAAATTTTATTATCCTAATAAGTGCTAAAAACTAGTTTAAAATTTCAAATCTTTTTTTTCACTGTGTCTTCATTTCTGGAAGAGGAAAACAGCTACTTGCTAGAGCAATCTGTCTTGAGTACACTTTTGCAACTAGACTATAACTGAGTCAGACAGCAACTTGGACTCTTTTAAAACACATCTTCGAGTAGTGCAGTGAGAGGAAGCTTCCCAACTGTGATAACTTTTCTTGTTTTGTCTCACTGATATTTCCTTATGAGGGTTTTTGGGTCAGAGTAAACTCCTGAGGACTGATCTGACATTCCCTTTGAAACTAATTACATTAAACAGCAGGTGCCCGCTTCAGGTTTGAGCAGGAGAATGCAAGGCGTTCAGGGAATTCAGTGCACTTGGGGTTAATGCTCTCATTTTTTAGGAGCTTCTTTAAGCTTAGACATCCCCTGCTCCTCTGTGTCATTTGTGTAAAAGAAGGGTCAATCTGATAAACTGAAATTTAAAAGTATAAAATACAATTTTTTGGTGTATTGTAGCTGAGTTAAGAATACACTCTGAAATGCTTAAGTATGTCAAAACAAACTGGCTAATCATATTTTCGGAGAAAATGCTGCTATTCAAGTTGTAGCTTTCAGTAGACTTCTATGATGACCATACAGCACGTAAGGGGGGACAGTCTGCAGAGAGACGGCGATGATCTGTGGCTGTGGCCAAACTCTCTACCAGTAAACCCAGTTTTGTTACAATAGGCATTTCTTCATTAATTAACACAAGAGGTTCTGGAGAAAACACTGAGACTGATGTTATACCAAACCACGGGATCTCAGTGATGTTTTTGTAGCCTTCTGTTAATCTTATGAATGACTACCACAATAATATGACTACTTAGTAAAACCCAAAGTACAACTTTTTAAATACACCAACTTCACTCTAAATATAAATAGAAGCAACACAGATAGTTTTTTAAAAGTTGCTTGTTACTTTGCTGCTTATATTTGAAGGATCTTGATAAAGTCTGAAGAGCCAGCCATTCTACACTACAGGCGAACTCCTCCTAATCTTAGCCTGAAAGCCTGCCTCATCAGTGATTCCAATGGAGTTGATTTGGAAATGAACAGAGCCTAAGGTAAATGATTTATATTTTATGTAGCTAGTCTATGGCATAGCTAAATATTCCAAAATGCTTTAAAATCACAGGCTCTAATTATCATAAGGCAGACAAACAACAAGAGAGAATAGAAACTAAAAGATATGCTTTATACAAAATAATATTTAAATATCATTTAAGTATGCAAAATTTAAATAGTATTCCATTTAAGAGAAAAAAGAAAGGATAGAAGAAAGAAAAGAAGAAAAAAGAAAGGATAGAAGAAAGAATAATCAAAATACAATCTAAATTACTGCACTTGCAAACAATAATGTCAGAAAGGTTCACTTAAGAATGGATATGAATTATTTGCTTTTCTCTCTTTGGGACTTATTTATACTTTTTTTAAGCGTTGAGAAGGAAATATTACTTACTGAAAATAGAATCATTAGTCTGATTTCCTTGTTTTTTCGTGAAGCAGATTTGAGTTTTGGAAGTAAATAGTCAAAATTATATTTGAAGAAGCAGATCAATAACTACTGATACCTTGTATTATTATTAACAATACTACTACTATTATTACCATTAAAATCACTTTTTAAAAAAAGGAATTAATATTTTTTCCAAATGAAATGTCTAATGCGTAGGCAATACTTAATGAATTACTCATTATAAATAATATAAGAAAATCTCCTTTAGCCAGGCTTAGTGACACACACCTGTAGCTCCAGCTATTTGGAAGGCTGAGGTGGAAGGATCGCCGGAGCCCAGCAGGTCAATGCTGGGGTGGCCGTGAGCATGCCACTGTACCCCAGCCTGGGTGACAGAGTGAGACTCCAACTCAAAAAAAAAAAGAAAAGAAAATCTCCCATGGATGGACTTAATCTATGATTCTTTTAAATTTAATATGAATTTTTATTCTACTAAGGGACTTTGCTAATTTATCTGAAATATCCACACAACAAACCAAACTGAGCCCCCTCTAGAATTTGTGTGTCACTGTACACATTTCTTTCAAACATACGTATTACATTGTAGTATTTGTTTAGATATCTAAAAGCCCAATCTAAATTTCTCAAAGGTAAGGCTTATGTGTTAATGACTTGCTCTGGGCCAGGAAACTCCCACAAGAGATTTCTCAGCAACTACTGAACATCAGCATCCTTCTCCTAGTTCATTGACGGCATGCTCCATATTCTGATAACTATGAAATTTCATGACATGAGAAATTTCATTCTGGATTGCCCATAGATACCCTTTTTTCACCAGTAACACAAATAATTAAGTCACCTATCATTCAAAATTGTGTAATACATAAAGTAGTTTAATTTGCCACAAAATACTACAGTTTTACATGCTAGAAGGAATAGGATCAAATATGTGTTAAAAGAATTGCTCAAAGCAAAGAGTGAATAAGTAGCAGTAAAATATGATACAACAGGCTCTTTAACTTCAGCCCCTCCACAGGAAGCACCAGCCAGCCCTTGAAACAACAACATGCTCAAAAATTTTAAGTTCCCCTTCCTCTTCTCCCCTCCCCCACCCATTCACTATTACAGGAGAGTCAGGGACAAAATTAACACTGAAAAGATTTCTATTATCTATCAGCCATTCTTCCCCAGAAAATAACTGTGTGTGCCAAAGGAAGTGACTAAGGCACAGACAGAACGCAAGCTACATTCGTTTCTTCCTGCTGCTTCCCCTTTTCTCCACTTTCTGCCTTCTCTTTCTCTTTGACTACCTGGAGTGCAGGTTCCAAAAGCCAAATTTTAAGATACAGTCATAACCTTTCAGGTGGTCTACATTCCAAGGGCAAGTCACCTTCAAACCTGAAACAAACTAGTGAGTAGAGGGTAAAACACTAATGGATAAGAAAAAGGAGGAACCAATTTTTAATGTATATTTGATTTTTTTAATCTCAAGTTTATAGTAAAAATTTATCAAACTGTAAAGGCAAAAAAAAAAAAAAGTAGACCCTATGGGCATGATACAAATGTTGAGGGTATTATAAATATTCTAAAACTGAATTGTGCTGATGGTCACACAACTCCATAAGTTTTCTAAAAATGACTGAATTGTATACTTATGTGTGCATCTTATGGCATATAACTTATACCTAAATAAAGCTGTTTTAAAAAGTGCATTTTTTAAATCATTTCACTCTTCTGTAGTTGATATTCAAGGGTCTAATGGTCAGATGATTTGGCTAAATAAATACTGGAAGATGCTGAGTGAGTTTTTCCTGGGTCAGCAAAAAGATTGTTAGACACAGCTGATACTCATTGTTGGGTGTTGCCAAGAGAATGGGGAGGAATTTTTTTCTGACAAAAAAACGAATTAAGAATGCCACTTTTTGTATCTCTAATTGCATGTCAAAGTAAAATACTACTTATCTACTAAAAACATAATAAATTGGCACAAATGACATATTTTCCCTAAATTAGGCAACATTCTAACTTTAATAACTTTGTCCTAATTTTTTCACAATCAACACATTGGCATGCAAATTGGGTGCTGGGAACTTGGTTTTGAAGTATTCGAGTGTCTTCCCTACAATATCATCTGCACCTTTAGCTTGCAGACCCTTTGACCTCATGGACATGGCTCCTGTTTGTTTGCAGCAAGACATGAGCATTGCCAGTCTTTGAGGGAGGCCCTGCCCTGACCCCTGTTCCTACACTTGTCTCACTTCCCAACCCACAGCAGACAGTGGAGGGGAAGGACTTGTTTCTCTTCAACGTCCTTTTGAGTCTGACAAGACTGATGCCAACATGTCTTTTCCTATCTTGCAAATGAGAGCTTGTATTTCAAGAGCAAAGAACTGAGTAGGTATTCTCTGTCATGCTAGACACTGGAAGGGGTGCAGAATAAGTAAACAAATCAGGACACACACCCCCAACTCATACGAGCATTTCAAGTGGGCGTTCTGCACCTTAAACCCCTTCTACCCTCTGAGCTTGCCTCTTTCGTGAGAGGTTTGAGAAATCTGTTGGGTTTTCTAGTACTAGGAGAAGAGAAAGAAGTATGAAATGCAACTCTTCTATGTTTCAGAAGTAAATTAATTAAACTTCACATCCAAACCCTTCATTGCCAGGGTAGGAGTAGAGGTTGAGAAGAGACAGAGCTAACATTTACTTGGGACAAGCAAAGTGGACTTGCCTCTCTCCTCTACAGACAAATAAAATAGCATTCAATAAAATATTTTTATTATAAGGAATCACAGTTTCAGAAATGCTTTTAGAACAATTATTTGATATAACCGTGAAGCAGTTCTGCAAAATTCTGCTATATTGGACAGTTAGCTATATTATAAAAAATTTTAATGAGTATTTTACTTATATTTAAAATTACAAATTGCAAAAACAACTTGTCAGCTAAGCGTGACTAAAGTGTATACTACCGAATTAAAACATGTTTTTTGATGCAAATACATTTACTGTATTTGTTCATATTGTTTTTCACAAGACTTTTTTTTATATTTAATGAGTCTGGAAGGGGAAGAAAAAGACCCATAATAGATAGGTTAGCTTAGTTTTTGAGATATAAAGTCATTGTTGGACACGGCTTCAAGGAAAATGTTTATAAATTCAACATCTGCGACTAGCTATTATGGAAAGACATTTCAAAACCAAATGTGGTTGCTGACAAAAGATACGGGTGGACTGCTAAATAAATGGAGATGGCACAAGTAGTAAATAAGAGGTGGGCTGTCAGCAAACTTGTGTGTTCATTTTTGTTTGAGGCCAGAAGGCTCAACAGTGGGCATTATACAGTATATCTGAAGATTATCTAATTTTGCCCCAAAGGCAGGAGGAAAGGTTTTATTTAGTTTTCTACAAATATCACATGCTTAAAATTAGTATTCTGTGATTATTACTCTATTTGTTATTCACCAGAGACATCTGCATAAGTGATGACCACAAATGTTCTTTCTTTAAAAGCACCAGTGCATAAAGTGGCCCCATCATGTTTAATTACATTAATTCAAGTTTTCATTTAAGTAGATATGCATGGTTTTCCAAATAAGATTTTTTTTCCTTAGGATTTGGGGGTGGGCTCGTCAGTCCTTCTTGGCTTCCATCCCGGCCCCCAAACCTACATCCCTTTTCACAATGCAGTGGGCATGCCGGGTTGCAGGCTGCTCCTTAACTATGGAAGCAAATCAATAGCAGCTGAATGCCATCTGCTTCGGGCCGCAGAACAGAACCAAAGTGTAAGCCATGCATCTTCCCTTATTGAAAGGTTATTTTATGCAAGTAAACAATTCATCGTCTTCTTGCACGCTTGATGCTCATTTACCACTTTGATCAATAAAATATGCAAAACAACAAAAAAATTGAATCCTAAGAGTAGTTCTGATGCCAGCGTGATAGTTAATCAATACCTGGCCTCTGTTCACGAGGGCAAGTGGTGGGGGCACTCCTATTGTAACCTGTGAAATCCAGAGTGGTGGACGGCGCTCTTTCAGAAAAGACTGTTTTAGCAGGGAGATATATTGCATTTATCCTCTAGATTATACAGAACACATTCTCACTGAATTAAATCAAAACAGTAACATCAACAGGCTTGAATGTTACTGATCCAAGCCAGTACTTCCCAAAGCTCAAGAAAAAGTAATGTTGGTTTATATGCCTTTTAGAATTTCAAAGACACATATTGGATGAGATCACTGACACGGGCCTTTGGACAGCAACCCTTTCGGCTCTTTCTCAGCTCTGCCTTATTAAGTCTTGCTTTTCAATGTATTCATGTTTCAGGTGAACTCAGTTTTTCTTCTAAAAACAAACTGCTGTGGGAATTTCTTGTGCCAGTGTTTCTTTCAGTCATACCACAAGCTGCCTTATTATATTAAACCTCCTGACAATTGATTCAGGCAGAACACTTTTCTCCCAACAAAGAAAACTATATCATCTCACAGATGCTACCGTATAAAAGCCCTCAATTGAAGACTGTTTCCTAGCAAAACGCAAAACACTGAAAAAGCTGGAAACTTTTCCATTTTAACCGGATCTCTCCAGCTGAACTGTGAATTTCAGTGTAGCACAGGAATAAATAAGATAAAATAAATTAGACATCTTTCTAGAAAGTCTAACAAGCAGTTTGATAGAAAGCAAAAACATTGCCATGTGAAATAAGAATTGCCCTTGAGAAGACGGCTTTTCTCTTTATGTTTCAGATTCTCTCTATGCTATAAAAGTGACAAGGGTTACCTATTAATCAAATACTCTTTAGTTTTCTGGATAACTTTTATAACACCGTATAAAAATCTAATCTCTTGTTTTTTACCCTGTTCTATTGAATTTATCACATTTGTAAACACTTCTCTAACACTAGATATAATTTGAGTTATTCAATTAACATATTTTGTCATATTAGTTACAAAGTGCATTATAAAAAATCTAAATGATACATGTGAAAAATAAGCAATACTCTTTATTATATAGAAGGAAAGAAAATAAAAAGTATGAAAAACCTTAACAGGTTATCTTTAATATGAAGAAAAAAATTAAAAATCCCACCGAATTCTTATCAATACATGTTTGTATGTCATTTCACATCAAAGACTATTACAAATATCTTTTTTTTTTACAAAATATTTAGATGAGACTAAAATTACCCCCAAAGTTCTCCATTATGAAACAAGCTAAATTTTATGACATTGACTGTGTAATTTCCGTGTGATATTCCTAGCATCCATAAAAACTCAAACAATAAAACTCTCTATTTCCAGCTATTATGCTAAAATCACCATTCTGGAACTATACCTAATTCCCCTACTTTGAATTTTAAAATGCTACATGTACACAACAATTTTAATATTTAGTTAAGTCATATAATTCTGACGAAATTAACAACAGCAGCATACTACAGAAGTGTAGTAGCTTTGAGTCAATGACCCAACCAGCAGCAAGGGTATAATTTAAAGGCAGAAATTTCCAGTGCATGCACCGTTAGCCACAGTGAACCTGTTACTGCTCTAAAGGGAATTGTTTGCCTCTTATTAGATTTTCTCCAGCACAGCCATAAGTGATAAATGTACTGCTGTACTCACTGTCAAGTTAATCAATGCTGCCAAAGTTTTGTTGACCTAACAGTAATCCATAAAGTGAGGAGCATTTTCTCTATCCCTATGACATCTCAGTCCACAGAAGGGCTACGAATCCAAAAGTAGCTTCATATAAGAGTGTGGGGGTGGGGGGAGGAGGTTCTTGGATCAAGAGAGGATTGATAAAATAGACAGATTGGGTGATTTTCAAAATTAGCAAGTATTACAGGCCCCTTGTTCTGTGGAAAAAACATTTAAGATCACAGCTGCAAATAAAAATTCACTTTTGATGTTTAAAACACCAATAAATGAATAATTCTCCTAATGAAAGATGATTCCTCTCACAACCCCCTTTCTGCACTTCCAAGCAAAGCAAAATACCCCACCCCAAACCTTCAAGAATCTCAAAGCAAAACAGCCATCTCTGGTGCATGATCTATGCCAGTCTACAGTTCAATGCACTGATCAAATCCAGTACAGGGCACCAGTAATAAGAATGGTAATGTGGACAAGAAAAAAAATCCAAATTTTGCTCCACTGTAAATCAGAGCATGTGAAAGACAAGACCATTAGTAACGAGAAAAGAAAGGAAACAACAGGAGAGAAAAAACTGCCCTGCAAACAAACCACTGCCCTGCTTTCACAAGCAATTATAGACATATGAAATATGAATTGCAATTGATTTTTCTTCCTGGGGTCACTGTGCTCTGTGTTTTACGCACTCTAGGCATTTATTTGGGCAGCAAACTGACAAGTTTTTGTAGAAGGACTTGAGTAGTGTAATCTTTGCTTGATCACGGGTACTTCATTGTGGCTTCTCTTCCTTGACACTTATTCCTCCCCAAAACTCACTGGCAAGGGATTCCTCGATAAAGACATGGAACAATGCAATTACTGGCGTAAAGGGCTGGCAGAACCTGATGGGGGATGCTCAGCAACCTTTTGTATGCCAATGAAAAATAAATAGCATCAATCTGGAAGAGTGACTCTCATCCTTGTACTTTTACTGAAAATTCTCTGATTTTTGGTTAGTGATAATATAGCAGGATTACTTAACTTATGTGATTTGTCTTGTCAATAAGAATAGCAAAAGAAAGCTGTGGTTATGAGAATACATAATACAGATTTCTTAAACAGGACCTTAAAAAACTCTGATCATAAAAAAGGTAAAAAGATGATCTTTTATTTGTCTGGTTTATATGACTCTGACTGATTACAAGGTTTTCTACATTATAATCTTCAAGAGCTCTAAACTGTGACTGTTACAGATCAGAAGACAATGCATTATTTTTTAAAGATGTCTCTGAAAAATTTCCCATATTTCTTTCTATTTTAGGCCATATGTTTTGAACACCCTTTCCTATCAGAATACATAGACTTAGAGCATTCTTGTGAACTGCTACGGAATGGATTTTGTAAATATTTCCACCTTATGGATATTCCAAGACATTTTTAGCCAAACTCCCTCCTATTGTACAATTTTATAATCATATTGCAATTAAAACTTCATACATACAGCTTAATTCAAGTATGAAAGAATATTCGTAAGGTAAATTCATAAAGAGACTTGCCAAATTGCTTTCCCATCAGGACACTGCTATTTACAGTCCCCAAAGGTATATGGGAATGTTTTAAATTTTTTTTTTTCAGTTAGAGGTTTCACTCTGTTGTCCAGGCTGGAATGCAGTGGCACAATCACGGCTCATCACAGCCCTGATCTCCTGGGTTCAGGTGATCCTTCTGCTTCAGCCTCCCGAGCAGATGGGACTACATGTGTGTGCCACCACGCCCAGCTTTGTTGTTGTTGTTTTTGTAGAAATAAGGTCTCACTATATTGCCCAGGCTGGTCTTGAACTCCTGGGCTTGAGCAATCCTCTAGCCTCTGCCTCTGTTTTAATGTTTGAAGATCTAAAAGTTATCTCATTTTAATTTACCATTTTCTAATTAGTTATAAGGTGTCTTTTCTCTTTTTCATTGAAAATTTATAATTATTTTTAATGAATGAATTCTGCCATTTTTCTTATTGGATTGTCTTCCCCTAGTGATTTGTAAAAGATCTTTGCATAGACCTTGTTCACATGTATTACACATATTTTTCAGTCTATTTGTTTTATAATTCAATTTTGTGATAACCTTTTTCCTGTATAGAATTTTAAAATTTTTTATGTAGTCAAATTTTAAGTTGCACATATCAAGTAATACACAAATACCCCATCAACTCAGATAACAAAAATACAATGAAATATTGCATAAAGAAATCATGTAGACATGACTCATTTGAATCTAAGATTATGTTCCAAGCTTTCAGAGAGGAACAAAAAATATAAATTCACTTCCAGCAAATAAAAGGGTTAAGACAATACCAAATATAATTAAAAGCAAACTATCTATCTGGCAGTCTTGGGACAGCAATCAAGAGGGGTTGAGCTAATGTTAGGAGACATTGGAAGGAACCCAGATGGGTGCCTGTAGGACTGGCAATCTGGTGTGGAGAAGATCAATTCCCTAAGAGTTATAGCAGAAGGTAAAAATGTGACAGGATAATGGTCAACTAAAGTGCATTAGGATCTAAGAATCTGAGTTTGGAGAATTGAGGAAGGTCCCACGAAAGAGGATGTACTGTACTTGAGCCTTGTGGGTGTTTGGTAGAGATGAGAAAAGGGGAGGTACCAGGTATAGGGTATGATTAACACATGGGCCAGGGCAAGGGGAAAGTAAGCTGGTGTGGCTGACACATATGAGGCATGTGGAATAAGGCTGGGATTCTGAACACTTGGCCTAAGAATAGCCAGTTTTGTAGTTGACAAAGAGCCATGAGAGCTTGTTTGGTAGATAGTTATCATGATCAGAGGTAAGCTGAAAAGGAATATCAACCTAGAAACTATGAGGATGAGTTAGAGTAGCCAGACCTAATGAGGAAATGACCCCGACCATCTTAGAGGAAAGCAAAGAGCACTACACAGTGATAATAGCAGTGGGGGTGACGAACAAGGAAAGTACTTCTTTGTCTAATCATAAATAGTGCCCAGGGCACAGTCATGGGCCTATTTTTAGTGATGAGAGTGAGTTTGATAAAAGAACCTAAGAAGGGCTCGGATTTTTGCAAAATAGTACCAGAGACAAGACTGTGGTAAAAGTCTCCAAACGGGGGTGGGGGGGGGGTGTCACTGAGACAAAGAACACAACTGAAATGAGCCAGCCCAAGGAGCAGCAGCCAGGGCGTGATGCTGCTGAATCTGGTAATGTATGCAGAATATAAAGAAGGTCGCAGTGAGACATGAGGAATTCAGAGTTTGTCTCCTATCATGCATGGTTTAGAACAGTAACAGAGACAGGTGACCAGAGTTCCAACATCATATCCACAGTGCTCTGAGGTCGTTGCCCCACCCTCCTGCCCAGGTGTTTGAGGGACCAAAAGTGAAATGTGGATTTGTGTATTTGCTACATGAAAGGCACTTGGGAACAAGAGATGCTGTCAAGTCGTACTGTAGAGGCAAAGGTTGGGGAATAGAGAATATGGAACACAAGCTCCAGTTCCCACTGAGGCAGGCATCCTCTGTGGAAAATATTTTTTTTCTTCCTAAAACCAATGCCCATTCTGTAAATGGGGACATGAAAAAGTAGAGAAGGCAAAGCCAGGGAATGTTGTAGAAATTATTAGACTTTCTTAAGGCCTTAATTCCATTGCTACAACTAGAATTCACTCTGGATTCAGGTGTGGGGAAGCAAGGTCCTTCATCTAGCCTGAAAATAACCAGCCACTTACACCTCACAAGCAAGAGTCTGCTACATTTGGAACAGGAAAGAACTTTTAAAGTGAAGATTTTAGTCGGGCTCAGTGTCTCAGCCTGTAATCCTGCGCCTTTGGGAGGCTGAGGTGAGTGGATTGCCTGAGCCCGCGGGTTTGAGACCCGCCTGGGCAGCGAGATCTCATCTCTACAATAAATCAAAAAATCAGCTGGGTGTGGTAGCGCATGCCTGTAATTCCGGCTACTGGGAAGGCTGAGGCAGAAGGTTGGCTGGAGCCCAGCAGGTCGAGGCTGCGGTGGCCGGGAGCGGCCACTGCACTCCAGTCTGGGCAACAGAGTGAGATTCCAACTCAAAACAATTTAAAAAAATAAAGTGAAGATTTTGAGAAATAGAGCACCTTATTTAATAAATTATAAACAAGAACACCAGGAAAAGTATCTTTAAAAAAAAAGGTTCTAAACACATTGTCACTATGCTATTTTACTTAAAACCCACAGGCATGAACAGAGCAGAATATTCCATGTTCCATTCTCAATGGAACAGTCTTAGATCAGTGTTTCCCAAACAGTTTTCGTCATACACGTTTTAAAGGTCAAAGCGTTGAGCCCTCACCCTAACAGATGCACATTTAATTAATTATACCTGATATAAAGGTACTACTGTGTCAAGTATGTACCATATAGAATATACACAAAAAATAATACACAGGTGAAATAATATTTAAAATAAAATTTTACCCGCCTCTCTTCTTCCCCCACCTGCCACGTACTGGGCCCAAGTTCTCACTGGGCTCATCGGGTCCCTGCCATCGGCCCGGGCCGGTGAGCGAGGTGAGCGAGGTGCGGAGGGCGACCAAGCGGCCCATGACCACAGCCTCCCTGCGACGCCCAGAGATCGGCGGCAGCGGCGGCCCAGCCCGCGGAGACCCGCTCGGAGGCGGCCGCAGCGGCCTGGGCAAGCCATCTTTCTCTAGAGTTGTATATATAGACCATCCTGGAGTCCACCATGAGCGGACAGTTGGTTCTAAGTGGGAAGCTAATCATCAAAGCTCAACTTGGGGAGGACATTCGGTGAATTCCTATTCATAATGAAGATATTACTTATGATGAGTTAGTGCTAATGATGCAACGAGTTTTCAGAGGAAAAATTCTGAGTCATGATAAAGTCACAATAAAGTATAAAGATGAAGATGGAGATCTTATAACAATTTTTGATAGTTCTGATCTTTCCTTTGCAATACAATATAGTAGAATACTGAAACTGACATTGTTTGTTAATGGCCAACCAAGATCCCTGGAATCAAGTCAGGTGAAATATCTTCGTCGAGAACTGATAGAACTTCGAAATAAAGTGAATCAATTATGAGATAGCTTGGAAACACCTGGAGAACCAGAACCATCCACTAATATTCCTGAAAATGATACTGTGGATGGTAGGGAAGAAAAGCCTGCTTCTTCTGATTCTTCTGGAAAACAGTCCACTCAGGTTATGGCAGCAAGTATGTCAGCTTTTGATCCTTTGAAAAACCAAGATGAAATCAATAAAAATGTTATGTCAGCATTTGGCTTAACAGATGATCAGGTTTCAGGGCCACCCAGTGCTCCTGCAGAATACGGTTCAGGAACACCGGACAGCATTGCTTCCTCTTCCTCAGCAGCTCATCCAACAGTTCAGCCACAGCAACCACCATATACAGGAGCTCAGACACAAGCAGGTCAGATTGAAGGTCAGATGTACCAACAGCACCAGCAGCAGGCTGGCTATGGAGCACAGCAGCCACAGGCTCAGCCCCAGTCGCCTCAGCAGTATGGTATTCAGTATTCAGCAAGCTATAGTCAGCAGACTGGATGCAAACCACCTCAGCAGTTCGAGCGATACGGCCAACAACCAACTTCCCAGGCACCAGGTCCTGCCTTTTCTGGTCAGCCTCAACAACTGCCTGCTCAGCCACCACAGCAGTACCAGGCGAGCAATTATCCTGCACAAACTTATGCCACCCAAACTTCTCAGCCTACTATTTATACTGGGGCCCCTGCCTCTCAGCCTGGAGTGGCTCCAACCCAGCCTGGGGCCTATCAACCAAGACCAGGTTTTACTCCTCTTCCTGGAAGTACCATGATCCCTCCTCCAAGTGGCCCTAACCCCTATGCATGTAACCGTCCTCCCTTTGGTCAGGGCTATACCTAACCTGGACTTGGTTATCGATAAGGAGATTTTGCTACACTGAACAATGTAGCTGCTAGCTATTTGCCTCCCAAAAGACTCCAAAACTACTATTTTAATTTGTATTGAAGTTCAGAAATTTAAAAAGCAGAGCATTTTTTTTAATGATATCATTGTTGCTGTTAATTGAAAGTATAATTTGCTGGAATACAAACACCAAAATGAAAGTTTTTTCCTCCCTGCTTAAAAATGTAGCAGCTTCCTAGTTATTTTGGAACACTACTCCTATATGTGTATAAAGTGATTGACTTTCTAGCTTTCCTTGTCCAGAGGATATTAAAATGCTAGGTTGAGGTTTAGCCATCTTACTTGGCTTTTTACTATAACCTGATGTACTAAAGTAGAGCCCTTTGAGAAGACTAGATATTATGTAACAGTAATAGGTTAATAAAGATGATTAAATTCAACAACAAAAAATAAATAAATAAAATTTTAAATAAGAACCTTGCTACTGGGTGTGGTGGCTCAAGCCTGTAATCCCAGCACTTTGGAAGGCCAAGGTGAGAGGACTGCCTAAGCCCAGGGGTTCGAGACCAGCCTGGGCAACTTGGTGAGACCTCATCTCAACAACAAATAAATAAAAAGCTGGGTGTGGTAGTGCATGCCTGTAGTTCCAGTTACTTGGAAGGCTGAGGCAGAAGGATGGCCGGAGCTCAGTAGGTCGAGGCTGCAGTGACTGTGAGCATGCCACTGCACTTCAGCCTGGGCGACACAATGAGAATTCAACGCAAATAAATAAATAAATATTAATAAAAAAAGAACTTTGCTGTTCTTATTTAAAAATAAGTAGTAATATTTTAAAATGTTAAGTACTGTGACTTAATGTGCTCTATTAGGTTGCAACACAATGATTGCTGTTGTGTTCAGAGTGACTGAAAATTCAGGTAATTTCATAAATACTTGGTTTTAATGACTGCCATTGTCAAAAACATCTCACAAAGACAAATAGATTCAACAGCTACACTTACTAAATCATAATACTCATTTATGTGATCCCATTAACCTATAACAGACTTTTTTATGAGATTTGGCCAGGAAATACCCTTTCTTGATGCTACACAATTATTCTTTATAGAAGAACTGGAAAATTATTGCAATGAAAAAATATTTTAGGTCAAAGACTCACTGAAACTCTTCCTATGAAAGATTTCTGAATAGGCCCCAAAATTCTGCTCCCAAGTTTTAAGGAAGGCAGAAAGAATTTTACACACATTCAATTTGGCAAAAAAAAAAAAAAAAAAATCCCATAATGATAGCAACTTTTTCAGCATCCATTCAAAATGTTCTTTCCAAAATTTGTGTTCTTTCCAAAGCCACGTACTTTCCCACTGTTCAAAGGGCTGCAAAGCACTTGCAGATGGTATTGGAGCAGCACTGGCATAGGTGCTATTGCTCACGTGTGCTTGCACACTCTTTTTTTTTTTTAAAACTCAGCCAAAACTTACTCATTGTGCACTTTCTTGGTTTATCTTCAATCTGTGATTTCATGGCAGGACTCCTGTTAAGCCATGTGTGCCTTTTGAGAAGTTTAGTTGAACACAGATAATACATCCCACAGATCCACCCAATCAGACCCCTAAATTGCAGTAGGCTACAATAAACAAACGAGTCATGCTCCTGGTGGTGGGGTGCCTGTATCATGCATGACCCTAGGTGGTATAAAATTTATATGTGTGAAAGTATCAACTGAAACAGTTAATATTCATAAAGCTTACTTAACATCTCTATCAGATACAAATAATAGACTTGTACGTTTTCTGGGTGCTTCCTGAACCCCAGTGGATCATTGTGCAAGCTCTACCTTGGAGACCCACTGGTGAGGGGGCTGCAGGTGCTGCCCCCTCAGGTCCCAATTCCCACACAGGCACTCTTCAGATCGGCGGCTCCATTGACCACCAGGGTCTGAAAGAAGTTCAAAACAATTTCGACATGTTGTCTACTGGGGAAAACCAAAATACTTTACAGACAGGCTTACACCTGCTGTCTTAAACAAAATGATCTCTATTTAGGCAGACTGACTTCAAATACCAGATGATATTGCTGAGCTAGTGAGGTGAGGTGAGCTAGTGAGGTGACAATGGTGAGGACTAGGAGATAATGAACATAAAGCCACCCTGCAGAGGGTCTGACCCAGAATAGGTTCTTAAAAGATGTTTACTCTTGAATCAATGAATAAGTGAGTGAATGGATCAAATATTCCATCAAACTTTACAGTCATAACATTCCACATTGTCTTTGAATTTTCTGACTTGTATAATAGCATTTTGTATCAGTTATGGTTTTAGTTGAATTGGTAAGATGGTTTCTGAAAGAACATTTTCTAATTTGACTTTCATGGGCAAATAATTAAGATTAGGCATTATTCTAAGTAGCCCTAGAGATAATCTGGCATTTGGGGAAAATGGCCCAGATCTGAGGGAAAAAACAGTGACTACTCTTTATTGTATGTCTATTCAATTTCAGGAACTGGTTGCTGCTTCATGTATTTAGCTCACTAGTCATCATTAACAACTTTATGAGATATATCTTTTAATCCCTCTGTTATAGAAAAAGTGACTAGTGCTCAGAGAGGTAAGTAACTATCCAAGTTTATACAACAGAGGGTGGAGGCTCAGGGCTCTGAATCCAAGTCTACCTTATGCCAACTCATGTTCTTGCATTCCAGCTGTTGCTGTTGCCTATTCACCCAATCTGCCACCAGCCTCTAGTCCGATGGCCAACTACAACCCAAGGAGCAAATTCGACCTGCAGCTATCTTTGTGAATAAAATTTTATTGCAACACAGCCCATTTCCCTTCTTTACATATCACCTATGGTAGCTTTCACACTCCAACAGCAGTCAAGTAATTGCAAAAGCAGTCAAGTAATTGCGACAGAGCCATATGGCTCACATATCCTAAAATATTTATCATGTGATCTTTTACAGAAAAAGTTTGCAGACTTATGCCTAGTCTAGTTGCATGTCTATCCTTTCCTATGAGAGGGATGATACACATTTCTCTTTTCATTCAATTTTCTTTCTCTTTTCCAAATTTAAGGGTCAACTTTGATTTAGAATATATCAAATGTCCTTCTTATATAAGGAGATTTTGGGGAAAAAATGGTTTTTGGTACTAAAAATCATAAGTAATATGATAACATTTAATCAATTTTCTTTTTTGATTAGCCAGAGGAAGAAGTGACACAATTACCACGCCATAAATTGCCAGATTCATTAATAATGTTGGTTCACATTCCCTATTATAAGAAATCTAGAACTAATTGCTCTCAATTAATCTGCTCCACTCTTTGTTAGCTTATTTGTCAGATTGGGAAAGATAGATTTAATAGTGCTTGCTTGAAACAGGTTCTTTAATTGGAAACATCACAGCATTTAGCTCAGTTTGTACTCTTGCAATTAAGAACAATTTGGAAAAGTGTTGTTGATTTTTTTTACACTATTGTCTCCTTGATTAGATTTCCGAAGATCCAGACAAAACAAATGACAATACTAGCTAGTACTATTGGTACAAATAAAACCCCAACAGCCAAATTACTTACTATGAGAAATGTGAGCCATCCCCATCCATTTCGTCAGTGTCTTACATTTATTTCCCCAGATCCTTGTCTCTTGTGTACATTAGTGGCTATACCTCTTATAAAAGGCATCATTTTGCACCTACCTTTACACAATTATCTTTTCTCCAAATAAGCCAAATCAACAGAAGAAATTATTTTTCTTGATTAAGCACCCACATTTCTCTTGGGAGGGAACAAAACAAACAATTAATCTTTCCCTATTTGTTCTCAGAAGTCCCTGCCTCTTTAAACTCAGACTATCCCGGTACCTGTGGCAGCCAGTCGGCAGCAATTAGGCCTGAGCAGAAAATGAATGCACTCCAGGCTGAGGGCCTAATCTGCTGAGAGTCTGTGTGAGAGGGCAAGGTTACACCAGGAAAATTCCCTTGTTGTCGGAACACTGCTCAAAATTACTACCTGACTTCAGCATAATTAACCAGGCTTGGGAATTTATATGAACTAAGTAATTGGAAAGAATTAGCAAGAGATATGTACATTAATCTTTACCAGTTACACAGTGTTTAATGAAATTAAGGGTCCTGTGCTCATTCTTGACTTGCTTAGTTTGCACACATTCTACTTCACCTGTAGAACAAGGAGAATATGCTGTTATGAAGATTAAAAAAAAAAGAACTTCCACAAAACAAACCAACAAATTCTAGAAGAAAAACTAGAAACAACTCAAAAATTCAATAGCAGACTCTTAGTCAAATAAAGTATAACACATCATAGAATAAAATATTATAGAGCCTTTATTAAAATTGTTTTCCAAAATATCTACTAGGGATACATACTGAAATAATTATGGGTAAAACATAGTATGTGGGAACTTCTTCAAAATAATATGAAGAGGAAAGAAATGGGGAATATAGATAAGATTTCCTGAGTCAACAATTGTTGAAGCTGGATAATGAAAACCTTGGATTTACATATATATTGTTTTTCAGTTGGAGTCTCACTCTGTTATAGTCTCCAGACTATAGTGCAGTGGCATGATCACAGCTCACAGCAGCCTCAACCTACTGGGCTCAAACAATCTTCAGCTTCCCAAGTATCTAGGACTAGAGACGTGTACCACATGCCCAGCTAATTTTTTAATTTTTTTTGTAGAGACGAGGTCTCACTATTTTGCCCAGGCTAGTCTTGAACTCCTGGGCTCAAGCAATCCTTCTACCTTGGCCTCCCAAAGTGCTGAGATTACAGGTGTGAGCCATGATGCCTAGCCTATTATATTATTTTTATACTTTTTATATATTGAAAATATCCATAATAAAGTTAAGAAATATTTTTAAAATCTTGTCTTAAAGGAATATTTAATACAAGGTATATGTTTTATGATACATTTTTATTGTTTATTTTTTTAGGTTAGAAAATAAAGTTTATTCAGAAAGTAAATTAGAAAGAGAGGAGATTCACCTCCCCAAGGGAGGGGAGGGGGCCAAAGCTTAAGAAAGCATGACCTGGCCATACCTCAAATCTCAGCCCATACCATAGCTGAGCAAGGTAATAGCCTGATACATTTTTAGTTAAGAGTTTCATGATATTTACAGAAATACAATGCTAGCTCAGGGCATTATGTTTTCATCAGACAAAAAGCATCTACTTTTTAAGATAAATTTGAATGTGAAGAAAAGGTATATGTGGTCTTTCTCTTTGTATACATAAAATGCCACCACCAATTACCTGCTTCTAGAAGGGTTTCCAGTGATGAGTAAAGGTGTGTGCAAGATTATCCCACCAGTCCTCTTTCTAGAAACATCATGCAGCTGTTGAGTTCACTAACCAGAATAGGCAGCTCTAGAGGAGAATTTAACCCAAAACATTCATTTTACTAACACAAGGTTCTGTGTTTAGGGCATTTATCCTTAATTAATGACTACCAATGGTTGTTTTTGTTTTTTTTGTTTTTTTCCCAGTACACATTGCCAGACCAAGTAGTCAACATTTGATAATTCAAAGGTTTAAAACTCCCAAAGTTTTGTTGTTGTTGTTTTTAGATTGTAAAATATAGTTTATTTAAAAAGTAAATTAGAAAGAAAGAAGATTCACCTCCCCTAAGTAGGGGAGGGGGCCAAAGCTTAGGAAACATGGTGGCAGCCATAGCTCAAAGAGCACATGGCCACAGCAAAGTTTAGTAAAGCAATGACTGAAACTCCCAAAGTTTTATGCTTTGCACCCAATCAACACTTTGGGGGCCACAATGCACTGGAGTTCATGTTTGGTTTCCATTCCCTTCTCTCACATAAATTCTTTTCCATGGAATCATATTTTTGAGATTCCCACAGCTTTTGAAATTGCCAATTACTGGTGCTGCCTCCACTGAAGGCTCACTATGCACTGCTTGGTAGATGTGGCTTCCACCAGGCTTGTCCACCCAAGGTGAACAAGGAGACATTATCTGAATTTTTAAAATATTAGTTTAATTTATTTCCTTGAAAAGGGGGTGTATTGTCTTCCCAATAAATAATATATATGGCTGATTTCAGAAATTTTAAGCTTCTTCACTAAAACTTATTTTAAATGAAATGTATATCATTTTGAGATCAATGGAAAGCATGCAAATCACTGGGGAAAATAAAATGCATTTGAAATTAAGTAGCACAATTCTCCATAGTTAAAATGCAAGCCTTTAAATATATATAATGAGAATAAACATCATATATTATCCTAAGAAATTATTTGTAACCTTCAAAAAGTGTTTCCAGCTTAGCACAAAAAATGTTTCTAGAATTATGAATCTATAGGTCAACCGCCTACAAAAACTAAATTTACAAATAAACACTTCTAAAGTTTTTTTCTTTTTTCTTTTGTCAATAATTTCACCAATCACGATGACAAACTTGTCTGCCAAATCCTAGATAAGTGGTTGGGGTTTTTCTGTATGAAAAACCAACCACTGAAACAAGGTTATAGGATTTCTAACCAGGCACAACAGAAACATGTATGCACAACAGATTCTGAAAACACTTGCTAGCAATGATGGATTTAAGTTATTAACAGATCAAAAAGAGATGGATGGTGGTTTGCTTTTCTTAATCTACATCATCATCTAGATCTATTTAAAGATATGTGGTACACTAACAAACTTGGTTAAGGTTTCGATAAAATCAGTAAAAATAATCTGCCCCCGTTACGTTGAGTCTGTATCGATCAATAAAATCACTTGTACAAGGAAGGTACTGTTAAGTACTGACAATCCCAGCCATTAATATTATTTAACACACTGTTCACAATCTTTAACAAGAACAAAGAACAGTGTGCTTCATGTTATAAGCAGGACCTTCATAGATACTGTTACTTCTACAGGCTTCTATGGTGATTTTATGAAGTTCAAACTATACACTCCACTTTTACCAATCCTCTATCCCCTTCCAAATACATAACGTCTTGCTCTTTTCTTCAGTTACAGTTTAAAGGAAATCCTTGGTAAGAAACAAAGCTGCCATTACAAACCATTTCTAATCCATGAATAAATTCAACATTCTAAGAACCTGAGCTGTCAGGGTTAGGGTAGCAATAGGGATAGATGACATGGGGCTTTGCTGCTGCATTCAGCTTTACTCAGATTCAACAATGCTTTTACTTTGTCAGGAGTGGAGTAAAAGAAAAATTTCCAATAAATCCTCAGCCAGAGTTGGATGGCTAGGAACAGATATGCAAATGTCTGACTTAAAACCACAGAAATAGAAGATGGAGAAAAAGAAAGGATAAAAATATTTTACTTAAGAATTTTTTTAACCATATAGATAACTACGATCATATGAATGATAACTAGAAAACTTCTTAAAGAAGTAAAATGAACTTAGAAATAATAATTGTTCTAAACTTAATATTATGTGTTATATATGCTACTATATAATTATATTATATAATAATAACTGTTCTAAACTTAACTTGTAATTTTTGGCTACTGAAAATACTTGCAGTTTATGATATGTAGTGGTTGGCAATTTTGCTGAGATGAGCAAGAGGGAGCCCATTCTCTGGTAAGTGGACCTTGAAAACATTAAAGACCTGAATCTCACTTCAGTTTAATTTAGTCTGTTTTCTCAGCTCAATTATGTCTACTCTATAATTCTCATTAAATGATTTAAACAGACAAAAACTTTAGAGGTCTGCATAGGACTTAGAGAAAAGCCTTCCCCAAAGAACACTAATTGCTAGTACTATTGAAATGAGGAAAAGGTGAATGTATGCACCTAAAAACAGCTCTTGACCATAAAATAGACATCTTTGGTAATTTATGAATAAAATGTCAAACTTATAAGTAGCTTATAATTATAAAAAAATAAGTCCATGCATGCACTCTAGTATGGAAGAAAATGTGACTTAAGGATATGTTCTAACTATTACAAAAAATAAAGTGAAAGCAAACACTTCAGATAAAATGGCACAGTGATATAAGACATACCCTGCCTGATGCTTAATGACCTTACGTCTCTAGGAGCAGATAGGACATTGTTTAAGCAATTTCATGAAGCAATAGGTGATAAAGGCAGTGAAGCACTACTAACTCTACAATTTTCAAAATAAAACAACAACTCCAGTATTTTAGAAATAGTTTTCACTATATCATGAGGAAGAGGATCAAGTTACTGCAGAATCTTTTCTTTAGGAAAGTGGAGCAGATAACAGGTGGAAAATATATCCAGTGTATAGGAAGGCAGTCTGCTTTGGAAGAAAATGTCCTCTTAAGCAATGGGGTTGGGTGTAAATCATGAAAGGCAGACAGAGACTATTATTCAGAGATTGTATTATTCTGAGAATCCCGTGACACTAAGCCTATATATAAGCTGTATAATTTTTTTAAATGTTAAAAATTAAAAAAAAAATCTTTAGGTCATGATACAGTCTCTATTAGGATTATCTTGTGGGAAATTTTACACCACATGCATGTGAGTATAACAGGGTACATTTTATATAGGACTATATCCCATTTTGGCCTGAGTTGAAATGCACTATCCATATGACCAGTCACTAGCTACCACAGTTGGACCTACCCAGAGGCTCCTGTATAACCACCAGCTCACCTTTTATAGTCCCATTCTTTTTCTTTTCTTTTCTTTTTTGCTTTTGAGTTGTAGTCTCACTCTGTCACCTAGGCAGGAGTGCAGTGGCATGATCAAAGCTTACTGCAGTCTCAAACTCCTGGGCTCAGGCAATCTTTCCGCCTCAGCCTTCCAAGTAGCTAGGACTGTATGTATATGCTACTCTTCAATTTTTTTGTAGAGCTGAGGTCTAGTTATGTTGCCTATGAAGGCCTCAAACTCCTGAGATCAAGCAATCCTCTTGGCTTAGCCTACCAAAGTGCTAGGATTATAGGCGTGAGCCACCGCATCCAGCCTCATATTCCCATTCTTGAATGAATGGAATATGAAATCCACTTACTGCAGTGACAAAGTATCTTCTGGAATTTTGATGTGGGAAGAAAACACTGTCAAATGAAATTTTAAGGTCAGTAAGATAATTACATTTGTTTTTTCTTTTTTTCTTTTTTTTGTTTTGAGTAGGCGTCTCACTCTGTCACCCAGGCTGGAAGGCAGTGGCATGCTCACAGCTACTGCAGTCTCGAACTGCTGGTCTCAGGAGATCCTTCCACCTCAGCCTTACAAGTAGCTGGAACTACAGGCATGCACCACCACGCCCGGCTAATTTTTCTTGATTTATTGTGGAGATGAGGTCTCACCAAGTTGCTTGGGCTGGTCTCGAACCCATGGGTTCAGATAATCTTCTCACCTCGGCCTCCCAAAGTGCTGGGATTATAGGCATGAGCCACTGTGACTGGCCCCACATTTGTTTTTTCAACCCCTCCATGTTTGAGGAATGAATTATAGAAAAACATGCATGTCGTTGCTTAGAGAAGTCTGTGGTGTAGATTCTGGTAATATCTGGCTAACCATAAAGAATGACTCTGCATATGAACATTCACAGGTGTTCAGATTTTCTTGGAAAGGAATCCCTGGGATCCTAAAAATGCTAAATTATTTTTTAAAAGGAAGCAGAAAAAGAAAAAAATAAAAGAAAATACATCACTGAGTTGGTAATAAGCAAGAAATCTTTAGCACTTTTAAAATAAATATGATGACTTTATGAATATAAACAGAAACCCTGAAGATAAACAAGCACTAAAGCTGGCTCTGACTTTCAGGCACACTGTAAGCCCTGTAACGCTGAGCATCCACTGTGGGGGCCACGTGGACATCGGGAATGTAGCTCAAGCCTAACGTTTGCTCGAGTTAGCTGTAGGTGAAGGACTACAAGGCAATCTCCAAATAAAGCTAGTACCTCAGAAGGTCACACCTCAGGGTAAGGGAGGATGGGAAATAAATCCATAGTGAAGGATGGTACTGAACATGGCACTGTGAGATAAGGGGGGAGAGCACAAATGTTCTTTGAGAACTCGTAACTGCAAGCTGACTCCTTCATAGGTCTGTAACTTAATGTCATCAGTGAGGTCCTCAAAAATCCCTAAATCAAAAAAACACAGGTGAAAAGCCACAGCTGATAGTGTCTCCAGATAACTGGCAAAAGCAAATAAAAATTATCTCTATGTATTCTGCACTTCAATAAAGTTTATGAAAAGAATAAATTTTACAAGTTAAAAAATGGTTAAAAAAAAAAAAAGGCTCTCTGTGTAAATTCAATTCAATCCTAGCCATAAAAGAATCCCAAAGATAAAGACCCCAGGAACTTGATCCCTGGTCAAATATACAAAAACAAACAAAAAAAAAACCCCACAAATACACACTATGATGAAACAAAATACCATGAGCAAGAACCAGCAGAAATAAGATAGTCAACTTAGACCTATGAAGACATCAGTTACTACAATCATCATACTCAAAATAGAAAAAGAAAACGAGGAAGAGAAAACATTCAAAGGTAGCTGAAAGGTGAGAGGAGGGGAAAAAAAAAAAAAGCAAGCAAGCATTCAAAGATGTGATACCTAAACATTTTCCAGATATGTTCAGAGCACAAAACAACCTACAAAAATATAAATTTCAAAAAATCTATACCTAGATACAAAATAACTATAACAATGAAGTTCTAGAGTAAAATGGAAAAACACCAGCAATAAAAGAGAACTCCTAAAAGAAACAGAAAAAAAAGACAGATTACTTTTACAAGACAGAAAATTAAGCATAATTTTTAAATTAATAGGCATAATTGCTGTTTTATAATTTTTATTCTTTCTTAGATGCCATCCAAGAATAAAGAGAAAATTTATGCAGCATTTGAAAATAGAATAAAATTTATTCTCTCATGATTAGTACATGATCTGTTGAAATCTTTCTAAAAATAAATTATGGGAACTTTAAATCTTATTTTTCTTATATCTTGAAACACTTCATTTCCCCATTATCCTAAATATCATTTCATCATTACTCACAAATTATTCCCAACTATGCTAAAAAAAGACTAAAATAATAGGAAAATTGAAGAATTGTGGAATCATCTAGAAGAATAATGACATAAATCACAATTATTATATCACCCTTCAGTTTTCTTAATGTGTTGTTCAAAATACTCATCTTTCAGAAAGGTCTGGAAACATAAGCTCTGAAGTTTTCCTTTAGCTTTAACTAAACATAGTTATAAATTCAGAAATTTTCATTTTCCACATAAAATGGTAAAGAAAAAAATTGGCAGAGGAAAGTGTTTCAGAGTTACTAGGAGTCTCAGATGACTTCAGAGATAGCAGTTCTCTAGACCACTACTGCCTAACAGAAATAGAATACAAGCCACATATATATATTTATTTTAATCATTTAAACGAAAATGTAAAATGTAAATTTTCTTGTAGGTACATTTTAGAAAGTAAACAAAACAAGTAAAAGTACTTTTAATAGTTTGTTTAACCCAATATATACAAAACATTATTTCGACATGCAATCAATATAAAAATTGATTTTTTTTTGCAGTTTACATTCTTTTTTGTACCAAAATTTTGAAACCTATGTGAACTTTACATTTACATAACATCTTGATTCAGACTAGCCACATTTTCGTATGTGACTAGTAGCTACCATGATGTACAGCAAAATATCAGGTCATGAATCAGACTCTAGATGATGGTATCATAGATAAATTCTTTCAATATAAACAACCAGTGAGGCAAAAGGAAATAAGGTATTCTCTTTGAGCTTCTCATTCAGCGGGAATAGCTTTAAATTATTCTTCATGAAGAACTGGACTACCTCATTTTGCTAAAAAATGTGGAATGTCTTCTTTTACTTTTCATGATGTCTGTGTAGTAAGATTTAATTGACAAATGCTTTACTTTACTTGACAAAAGTGTATATAGGATGACTAGAAGGAAATGGATAACATGAAAATTTTAAAATTGAGTTAGTCATTCTAGTTGATATTGGTAAATCTAAAATAGAATATATTTTGCAGTTATGCAACAAAGAAATTAGCCACTATTTCTTGAGCAAATTACTAACCATCAAATTTTTCAAAATATTGATTTTTTAACAATGCATATCTAAGAAAAAGAACCAGAAGCAACGCTAAGCTAGAACTTATTAGCAATGTATTTTCCAGGATAGGCCTATTTAGGCCACAAATTAAATCTCAAAAGATTTTAAAAGGTAGATATCTTATAAAGTATCTTTCTTCAACCCAAAAGGATGAAATTAGAAATCAATAATAGAAGGAAAACTTTTAAAAAACATGAATTTGTGGAAATTAAATGATTATTAATTAAATTAAATAATTTAAATAATAAATTAAATAATGCATGCCTAATAACAAGTGAATCAAAGAAAAAAAAATCAAAAGAGAAATCCGAAAATACTTAGAGATAAATGAAAACATAATATACCTAAACTTTGGGACATAGAAAAAACACTGCTACAAGGAAAATTTAAGCTATATATGTTTACATTAAAAATTACAAAAGATCTTGCTGGGCACTGTAGCATATTCCTCTAACCCTGGGTACTTGGGAAGCTGAGGCAGGAAGATAGCTTGAGCCTGGGAGTCGAGACCAGCCTGGGCAACACATCAAGACCCTGCCTCTTAATTTAAAAATTAGTTCAACAAAACAAAACAAACAGACAAAAAACCAGAGAGATATCAAATAAACAACCTAACTTTACAACTTAAGGGACTAGGAAAAGAATAACAAACTAAACCCAAAGCTAGCAGAAAGAAGGAAACAAAGAGCAAAGTAAGTGGAATAGAAGAAAAATAAAGAAAAATCAATAAAACCAAAAGTTGGTTCTTTAAAAAGATCAACAGAATTGGCAAACCTTTAGCTAGATGGGCTCATTTAAAAAGTGGGAAGAGGCTGGGCTCGGTGGCTCAGCCTGTAATCCCGCGCTTGAGGTGAGTGGACTGCCTGAGCCCACAGGTTCGAGACCTGCCTGGGCAACTTGGCGAGACCCCCATCTCTACAATAAAATCAAAAAATTAACCGGGTGTGGTAGCGCGCGCTTGTAGTTCCAGCTACTTGGAAGGCTGAGGCAGAAGGATGGCCGGAGCCCAGCAGGTCGAGGTGGAGTGGTCACTGCACTCCAGTCTGGGCGACAGAGCGAGAATCAAACTCAAAAAATAAAAAAAATAAAAAAATAAAATAAAAACTGAGAAGACTCAAATTACCACAGTCAGAAATGAAAGTGGGGACACTGCTGAGCATGGTGGTTCATGCCTACAATCCCAGTACTTTGGGAGGCTGAGGCAGGAGGATTGCTTGAGTCTGGGAGTTAAGATTAGCCTGGGAAACAAACTGAGATCCTCATCTCTTAAAAAAAAAAAAAAAAAGAAAGTGGGAATAAAGCGGGGGGAACCTCAACAAAAAAATAAAAATAAAAAATGAAAGTGGGGACATTGCTACCAATTTTACAGAAATAATTATAAAAGAGTAGTATGAGCAATTCTATGAAATGGATAAATAGGAATTTGTCCTATGGTAAGAAACATGAAGCCAATCAAGACTAAACCCCAAAGAAATAAAAAATCTGAACAGGTCTATAACTAGTGAGAGATTGAATCAGTACTCAAAAATCTCCTGACAAAGAAAAGCTTTGGATCCCACGGCTTCCCTGGTGAACTCTATCAAATAAACAACTAAGGCCAATCCTTTTCACAATCAAAAAAATTGAAAAGGAGGGAACACTCCCTAACTCATTCTATGAAGTCAGCATTACCCTGATAGCAAAGCCAGGCAAAGATACTCCAAGAATAGAAAACTACAGACCAAAATATTGTATGAACACTGATGCAAAAATCTTCAACAAAATACTGGAAACCAAATTCAGCAGCATATTAAAAAGAGTATACACCATAATCAAGTGGGATTTATTCCTGGAATACAAGGATAGTTCAACATATAAACATCATTGTAAATCACCACTACAAAACATTTCTGAAAGAACTGAAAGACAAATAAATGGAAAGATATTTCATGTACATAGATTGAGAGACTTGAAATTCTTAAGATGTCAGTATTGCACAAAGTGCAGATATAAGGCAATCTCTGTGAAAATTTCAAAGTTTTTTGCAAAAAAAATTAAATTCCATTAAACAATTCTTGTGAAATCTCATAGAACTCCAAATAGTCAATACAATCTTGGGAAAAAAAGAAAAAAAGAAAAGCTGGAAGACACACTTTTTTAGTTCAAAACGTACTACAAAGCTACAGTAATCAAAACAGGTGATACTGGCATAAGACAGACATATAGGCTAATGTAATAAAGAGCCTAGAAATAAATCTTCACATAAAAGGTCCAATGATTTTCAACAAGGGCTCCAAGGCCATTTAATGGGGAGAAAGATAGTCTTTTCAATAAATTATGCTAGAAAAACTGGATACCCACATGCAAAAAAATAAAACTAGACCCTTACCTAATAACTAACACTATATACAAAAATTAACTCAAAATGGACCCATGGCCTAAATATAAGACCTACAAGTATTAAAATTTTAGAAGGAAACACATGGCAGAGCTTCCTGTCACTGGATTTGGCAATGATTTCTTGGACATGACACCAAAGGCACAAGTAGCAAAATGAAAAACCGAACAAATGAGACTTCAGAACATTAAAAAATTTTCTGCATCAAAAGATATTATCAACATAAAAAGGCAAGGGAGACTTTAGTTGTAAACCATGTTATATAAGGGATTACTGTCTAGAATATACAGAGAACTCCTAGAACTCAACAGTGATAAAACAAAGCACCCAGTTAAAAAATGACAAATAACTTGAAATAGATATTTCTCCAAAATAGATATTCAACTGGCCTATAAGTATATGAAAAGATGCTCAACATTACCAATCACTAGAAAAATGCCAATAAAAATGAAGAGACATCACTTTGCATGCCATCAGGATGACTACTAAAAACAAAACCAAACAAACAAACAAACAGAAAATAACAAGTGTGCAGAATGAGGATGTGGAGAAATTTGAACCCTTGTGCACTGTTGTTGGTTGAAATGTAAAATGGTACAGTTACTGTGGATAAAAAGTACAGTGGTTCCTGAAAAAAAATCAAAGGATTACAAAATCTAGCAACTCCACTTCTGGGTATACACCCCAAGTCATTGAAAGAAAGGGCCTCAAAAATATACTTGTACACCCATGTTCATGGAAGCATTATTTACAAAAGCTAAAATGGGGAAGCATTTGGCTTCCCAAGTATCCACTGATAAATGAAAGCAACTCAAGTATCCAGTGAGAAATGAATGAGTAGGTGAAATGTGGTAAATAATACAATGGAGTATCATTTTTCCTTAAAAAGGAAGGAAATTCTGACATATACTATAACAAGGATGAACCTTGAGGACATTATGCTGAGTGAAATAAGTCAGTTAGAAAGACAAATACTGTATAATTTCCCTTACATGAGGTACTTACAGTAGTCAAAATCATACAGGCAGAAAGCAGAATGTTGGTGCCAGGGGCTAGAGGCCTGGAGATTGGGGAAGCTATTGTTTAATGGGTACAGAGTTTCAGTTTTGCAAGAAAGATAAAAATAATTTTGTCAATGGATGCTGAGGATGGTTGCACAAGAATATGAATGTATTTAATGTCACTGAACTATATACTTTAAAATGGTTAAGACAGTACATTTTATTATATATAACAAATATAAAAATATATGCATATATATGGGGGAGGCAAAGGCAATTTTTAAAATTGGAAAAAAAAAACAAATACAAAGGAACAAATAAAAATGGACCAACTTTCACTTCTGATAAGATGAAGATGTACTTTTCCTTATTCTTCACGCTAAGTTCAACTAACAGTCATGAACATTATATATAAAACAAACATAAAAAGATTATGAAAGACTGAGAAAAGAAGGCAGATGTGTCAGTAATGTCAGGACCCAAGAAATGGTACATTGCTAATGGTTTGAATGTACCCTCTAAAACGCATGCTTTCATCCCCATAAGATGGTATTACACATTTTTTTTTTAGTTGGAGTCTCATTCTGTCGCCCAGACTGGAGTGCAGTGGCACACTCCTGGCCACCGCGGCCTTGACCTGCTAGGCTCTGGTGATCCTTCCGCCTCAGCTTTCCAAGCAGCTGGAACTACAGGTGCGTGCTACCACGCCTGGCTAATTTTTTATTTTATTGTAGAGACGAGATCTCGCCAAGTTGCCCGGGTGGGTCTTGAACCCGGGGACTCAGGTAATCCACTCGCCTCGGCCTCCCAAAGTCCTGGGATTACAGGCTGAGCCACCGAGCCCAGCAGTATTATACATTTAAAAGGAATCTCCTTTGCCTCAGCCTTCCAAGTAGCTGGAACTATAGGTATGCACCACCACACCCGGCCAATTTTTTGATTTACTGTACAGATGAGGGCTCGCCAAGTTACCTGGGCTGGTCTCGAACCTGTGAACTCAGGCAATCCTCTCACCTAGGCCTCCTAAAGTGCTGGGATTACAGGCGTGAGTCACTGTGCCCGGCTATGATCAAAGATTTAAAGCAGGGAATCTTCTTGCGCCATTTGATGCTGCGAGACAGCTGTATTATCTCTGTACCTATTTTTTGCCAACAACGGCCATTCCATATTGCTCACTCTTTATGAAAAAGATGAAAACATATTCAAGAACTGTTATTCTCAAGCAAGTGATGTAAGATGCGGGTACTTTTCTCAGAAAGGTAAATTTCACATTATTATAGTAAATCGAACAAGTAATACATGCACAATTCCATGAAAAAAAAGTTGCCAAAAAGTTTGTCAGTTTACAACTTAACATTACAACCGAAGAAAGAAGGGACATGCCCATTAAACCAGCCTCAACTAAAGAAATGAAGCCATGACTGAACCTCAACTTTACCCGCCATCTGTTTTTCTTTCTGTAAGATCATGAATCTTACCTCTAATATAATGAAATATCACTGGGTAAGTCTAGGCATTACAGAGCTTCTGTTATTCTTCGTTCTCTGCCCTTGGAGCATCTTTCCTATGTAAATGCTCATATTCTCCAGCTTGGGGAAGTTTTCAAGTATTTTTCCTGTGATTATTCCCTTCTCTACTTGTATATTTTACCCTCCTCTTTCCTTCTGGGACTCCAGAAAAAGTAGGATGTTAGACCTGGATTGCTCTTCTATCTTTTTTTTTTCTTTTGTTTGAGAGTTTTTGTATCTGTGCTTTACAGAACAATTCCCAACTAGAGAGAGCATCTACTGAACATTTTCAATTGACTAGCACATTTAATTCTAAGAACTCTTGTATGTTCTCAGATTATTCCTTTTACACAACATCCTAATGTAATCTTTTGGGTATAATATCTTTGTGAAGCTCTCTGGATTTATTATATCAATTTTTAAGATGTATTTTGTGTCCTGAATTATCTCTTTCCTGAAGAGTCAGTATTTTAGTTCATCTTGGTCTTTTTGTTCATGTTACTTTTTTTCTTCAAATGCCTGGTTATCAGATCACACCGAAGAAAGCAGTTTGGGTAGCTTGGGTGGATTTCTTCTGTTAGTATGTCAGCAGGAGTGCCTTGCTTGAGTTGAAAGAGAGAATGAGCAGAGCAGGTTGGGCGGGGTGAGGGGGGGAAAGGGTGTCAGCTTGAGGGTCCTAATATCCTCATTGGAAGTCTTAGCTTTCCCCAGTCATTCTGTTCAAATTTTCATTGTTGTAATGTTTGGTTTTAAGAAAAGTCTTTTTAAAAACTCTGGTCATAAACATCAGGTTGCATATATTCTGTACAGAATGAGCAGCCTGGGTACCTGGTTCCACGCGAATACTGGTTGAGTATCCTTTATCCAAAATGTTACGAGAAGTGCTTTGAACTTCAGAGTTTTTCAAATTTTGGAATATTTGCATATACGTAATGAGTTATCTTGGGGATGAGACCCAAGTCTAAACACAAAATTCATGAATGTTTCTTATATACCTTGTACATGAAGCTTGAAGGTAATTTTATGCAATATTTTTAATAATCTTGAAACAAAATTTGCATTAAGTACTTAAGTGTGGCCGTGCATGGTGGCTCATGTCTATAATCCTAGCACTATGGGAAGTGGAGGCAAGAGGACTGCCTGAGCCCAGGGGTTCGAGACCAGCCTGCGCAACAAGGGGAGACCTCGTCTTTACAGTCAATCAAAAAATTAGCTGGGTGTGGTGGCATGCACCTGTAGTTCCAGGTACTTGGGAGGCTAAGGCAGAAAGATCACCTGAGCCCAGCAGGTAGAGGCTGCAGTGGCCACTCCAGCATGGGTGACAGAGTGAGACTTCCAACTAAAAAAAAAAGGTACTCAAATGTAGAATATTCCACTTGTGGCATCATATTGGACCTCAAAAATTTGAATTTCAGAGTTTTGAATTGGGATACTCAGGCTGTGCCCTGAATGGATCCACTTTTTTTCAGCTTCCCTGCTTGCCCCATGCTCTGCCACACCTGCTGACTCTGAGCCCGAAAGCTCTCAGTGCTGCCATGCAGGCTGCCTCCCACAGGTTTGCTGTTTTTCACTCTCTGTTATATCCATTCATATGATCCCAGCACATCCTAGCTTCAGAGAGTTGTTAACATTCGTCTTCCTTTGATGATCCCTTCTTTTCCTTGTCCATCCACTACTTAACTATTGGGGCTTATTCCTGCTTAGGTTTCTATGCTTTTATTTCGATGGGGTCTCAGGAAAGACAGGAAGTCATCTCAAATCAGGAGGCAAAACTACCAAAAAACTATGCTTGGGCCGGGTGCAGTGTAATCCTAGCACTTTGGGAGGGCAGGGTGAGAACATTACTTGAGCCCAGGAGTTTGAGACCCCTCTAGGCATTAAGCAAGACCCCACCTCTACCCCACCTCTAAAATTACCTGGGTGTGGTGGCACACCTGCTCCCAGCTACAGCTCGGGAAGCTGAGATGGAAGGATTGCCTGAGCCCAGGAGGTCGAGGCTGCAGTGCACTCCAGCCTGGGCAACAGAGTGAGACACCAACTCAAAATAAACAAACAAACAACAAGCAAGCAAACAAACAAAAAAAGGCATGTTTGATGGTTAAAGCAGTTTGGGAGCCTGCAGTTAATTTCTTCTTTAAGATTTTTGCTTCTTCTCAGAAACCAATAAACACTATGAGATGCTAAATTTATTCATGTTTCACAAGCTCATATCTTCATGGGTCATTTAAAATTTTTAATGTAAAAGTAATTATATTAGCTAATGAGTAATTATTAGTTTACATTTTAAAGACAAAATTAAGGGAAGAAATATTTCTGGTCTTCAAATAAAAACTCAAGGATACTCATCACTTTAAATTTTCTGGAAACTTTATCTGGGAAAGAGCCTTGAATTCCAGTTTCAAGAAAGTCCCTATCTCTTTATAATGAACACAGTGAGGTTCAGAGTTGGGCATGTCCACAAATAGAAGACATCTGCTGGGACTCCTGAGGAAAGAAGCTACTTTCTTCTGTGATAGCTACTGAAAGAACCTACTCTTCCCCTGTACTCCGGTAGTGGTATGAGTAGTTGAGGTCTAGAACTGCTGCAGCCCTTTTGTACCACTAGCGGGGCCAGATAAAGCGTGCACCAGGGCAAGCAGAGAAAGATGGATAAAATAACTAAAGACACTGAGAGGGAGATAGCTAGAAAAAGGCTAGCCAGCCAGACAGGAGGGTCCTCTGGTAACAATGCAGCGAATTCCTGGCAGGTCTCTCAGGCTCAGCAATAGTAAACAAGCTCCCTGCAAGCCTCTCAAGCTAGAGCTTAAGTACTCACTGCTGGAATCAGAAAAGCAACAAACCATTAGGCCCCTACCTCCTGCAGATTGGTCCTTAATACTGACCAATCAGAACAGCTACAGCTCACAGCTGGAGCTATCCAAGTCACTTGGATTTTGGGCTATGTAAGCACCAGGTTTTCAGTCCCAGGCGGGCAACCCTGTTGGGTCCCCTCCCACTGTGGGAGCTTCTCTGTCCTCTCAATAAATCCAGCTTTCTCACTTTCCGGCTGTCCATGTCCCTCATTCTTCCTGGGCATGAGACAAGAACCTGGACCCTAATGACCTGAAGAGCTGCGGATCGTCAGAGCCGGCTGAACCAGGAGACCTGCCAGAAGAAGACAAGACTCCGAAACTGAGACAACCCAGGGGCTAGGGTTGCCAGCCCACCGAACCAGCAATACTCTCAGTGCTTGGCTTGCCAGCCCATTAGAGCCAACACTCCGAGGGCTAGGCTTGCCTGCCCGTAAGCCCACCGAATCGCAACACTCTCAGGGCATGGCTTGCCAGCCCATTAGAGCTGACACTTTGGGGGCTAGGCTTAACAACCCCTTGATGACCCACTCTGGGGCTTGGCTGGCCAAGCCATTGAGCTGACACTCTCGAAGCCCAGGTTGACCTGAAAAACCCACATCAACACTTAATTCGGGCTATGGTTCAAAGTTTCTCTGAGGTTAGATCTACCCTTTTGTCTCAAACACCACAGGTGCTTCTTGAATACTTATCATTAAGCAAAATTACACATAAATCATTTATTGGTAAATTAATATCAAATATTAACTTGTTTTTATCTTCAAGTGTTTTAGTACCCCAAAGTAGATGAATTTCTAGTTTATATGGTTTGAAAAATAAAAAGTTTGTTACTAGAAAAATCTTTATTTGACACGGAACTTGTTTGGGGATGAAAACCAAATAATTTTCTTCCATTCATGTACAAAGATACCGTTTTGCTTAATTCTACTTTTATAGGGGATCAGATCCCTCATTTATTAAACCTCAGAGAGTTTTCCTGGGGAATATTATTTGAAGGGGAAGAGATAAGACATGACAAGTAACAGTTGATTGATTTCCTACTCAATAAATAGAAAATTATTCTAGAAAATAAAATTTAGGTTCACTGTTTATCAGGTAGACTGCAATATTTCAAATTACTCAAATGCCAAATGTAACTTTTAACTTCTCCTTGGTTAACTTTAAATTTTGATTCTAAGACGCTGGATGTACTTAGACATTTAGTTAATTTTTTAAAGAATTTGTTTTTAATCAAATCATTTGGAAAGTTAAATAGGAAAGTCATAATCGCTCAAAAATATATTTAAAAAATGAAGACTCACTTATGGAGCCTTCATACTACTTAAAAAAAAATACTAAATAGCCCTAGTTATTAGTAATACTAAATAGCACTACCTGTAGTGGCTACATTGTTAGAATATGTAAAAAAGATCATTTGGAGATTTTCAGTCTGGCAGAAGTTTTGAAGGTAAATCTACTGATTAGAACCTGTCCACAATGCTGCAAGGCTATTATCTGTACTATGGCAATTCCATACTACTTTCATTTGATATGCTTGCTTTTTTCCCTTAAGATCTAGAATTTCTATTTAAATATAAAGTGATTTTTTGAAATACAATGTAAAATATTTCCAAGAAAGCTACACTTAAAAATAAACACTAGGAAATGTTCCTGCTTCTCTACCAAAATAATTTTTAACTGAAATTATTTAAATTGAATAGATGCTAAAACATAAAAGCAAGAAAATATTTATTTATAAATTGCAGCTTCAAGATAAATATGATGTGCTTATTTCCAAAGTGAAGAAACAGTTAAACAAATGGTAAATATGGAACTTCTTTAGCTCTCATTTTCATTTGTTTTATTCCGTCCATTTCATTCATTTCATTTCACTAGTAACAAGTAAAAGAATGAAAAAGAATTTCACTTATTTATTTATTTATCAAGTTAGCTGTCTCACTCTGTCGCTCAGGTTGGATTGCAGTGACATGACCACAGCTCACCACAGCTTCAACCTCCTGGGCTCAGGCAATCCTTTTGCCTCAGTTTCTTGAGTAGCTGGAACTGTAAGCATGCACCACCATGCCCAGCTAATTTTTTAATTTTTTGTAGAGACAAGGTCTCACTACATTGCCATTGCCTAGGCTGGTCTCAAACTCCCCGGCTCCCAAAGTGCTGGGATTACAGGCATGAGCCACTGTACCCAGCCTGAAACAACAGGTATATGAAAAAATTCTCGGTCAGGAACGGTAGCTCATGCCTACAAACCCAGCACTTTGGGAGGCCGAGGTGAGAGGACTGCCTAAGCCCACAGATTCAAGACCAGCCTGGGCAACTTGGTGAGACCTCATCTCTGCAATAAATCAAAAAATTAACTGGGCATGATGGCACGTGCCTGTGGTTCCAGCTACTTGGAAGGCTGAGACAGAAGGATTGCCTGAGTCCAGCAGGTGGAAGTTGTGGTGGCTGGGAGTGTGCCATTGCCCTCTAGCCTGGGTGACAGAGTGAAATTCCAACTCAAAAAAGAAAGAAAGAAAGAAAGAAAAAATGCTCAGCCTCACTAGTCATCAAAAAAATGCAAATTAAAACCACACTGAGAGGCCACCTAAATCCAGTCAGAATGGTCTTCATTAAGAACTCAAAAAACAACAGATGCTGGACAGGATGCAGCAGAAAGGGAACACTTCTACACTGTTGGTGGAAGAGTAAACTAGTACAACCTCTGTGAAAAATAGTGTGGCGATTCCTAAAAGATCTAAAAATTGACCTTCCATATGACCCCACAATCTCTCTACTTGGAATATACCTGGAAGAACTCAAGTCACTCTATAAAAAAAAGATACCTGCACACATATGTTTATTGCAACATCATTCACAGTAGCAAGAACATGGAACCAGCTGTGCTATATATCAAAGAGGACTGGATTAAAAAAATATGGTACATATACATGATGGAATATTATGCAGCCATAAAGAAGGACAAAATCATGGACTTCACAGCAACTTGGATGGATTTAGAGTCTATAATACTGACTGATGTATCACAGAAACAAAGAACTGAGTATCACATGTTCTCACTCATAAGCGCATCTTGAACAATTATCAAAGTACTATAAGAAAAGGATTGGCAGTAGCAGGAAACTGATGGGGGGTGGGGAAGGGAAGAGGTGGGGTTGGTAGTAGTGGGAATCTGCCAAGGAAGGGGACCACACTTCATCACCAAAGGTGATAAAGGTACCTGCATAATGAACATTTGGATACCTAACCCTGAATTGTACCCCACATCTTTAAAACAAAAAAATTAAAAGGGGGGGAAGTACAGATGCCAAAATTCATTGTTTCCCTTGTTTAAAAATCTCAGGAAAAAAAAATTTCAGATAGGACAAAATTAATTTTGAAAATGAGTGATTTGATCTCATTTTTAAGTTATTTTCATACTTAAATGGTTCATGGTTTCCTCATAAACTCCTCTCTGTGCCAGATGACTTAACACAGAAAACAAAAGCATATACATAGTTTTTCATATTTAAGTAAGAGCTTTTAAAAAATCATCTGTCTATCAAAGGAGTTAGGGGCGAGAATCAATTAAATTATAATCATTTGCCAGGCTCGGTGGCTCAGCCTGTAATCCCGCGCTTTTGGAAGCTGAGGTGAGTGAATTGCCTGAGCCCGTGGGTTCGAGACCCGCCTGGGCAACTTGGTGAGACCACATCTCTATAATAAATAAATAAAAAATTAGCCGGGGGTGGTAGCGCGCGCCTGTAGTTCCAGCTACTTGGAAGGCTGAGGCGGAAGGATCGCCAGAGCCCAGCAGGTCGAGGCTGTGGTGGCTGGTAGTGGCCACTGCCCTCCAGCCTGGGTGACAGAGTGAGGCTCCAACTCAAAAAAAAAAAAAAAAAAATTTATAATCATTTATGATTATAAGGTATTTTTCTTTACGTAAAGTTAAGTCAAGGTTGAAATTTTTCTCCTAACTTAGAAAATCTGCAATGCATAAGAGAGTTAGGAAAGTAAAATTTCTGCTCCAGCTCTTTAACTAATATATTCTAGGAGCTGTACCTACCAGACCTCAGTTTCTATATCTCTAAAATAAGGGCAAGTGGACCATCTTGGACAATGTGTGAGGCTGTACTACTTGCTCCTTGGTGCACTGGTCCTCTCAAGAGCTGACCTGTCTGTCTTATGGGTGGGAAACTGAGGTCAGAGGGATGACCATGAATATAACTGAAGGATAAGAGGCAGGCTGGCATAATGTCTAAGTTTCCTGAGAGTTTAAGATGTTAGGGCTTGGTGGTATTAATACTTTCTTAGGTTCATGGGGCAACTCAGGGTCATACTACTGGGTTCATACCACAGGATAATACCTGCTGAGAAGTGCTAGAGACACTCACTCCTGGGGTTGAGACTGGTCCTGAGTGTAAAGGGGAATTCTAACTAGAATTAGGTGAGCAGAAGGAGCAGTAATACTGTCTTACTTCTAAAGAAACTTAAACACCAAAAATTATCAAAAAATGACACCTATTTGCATTTCACTTGGGATTAATAAAGTGTGCATACTCATCTGCAACTTCCATCTAATTCCCATTGCCTGCAAATAGAATCAGATGGAAAAGGGAGAAGAGAAAGCTCCCTTGAACTCCTCAGGGAATTAAGTGACAACAAATTGACTATTAAGTGCACAATAGGAAGCAAGTCCTCTCTGGCCTTCAACCACATCTTTCAAGCCCTATTGCTGAGAATAGAAAATTCTAAGCTCAATTTGAGTGTCACTATAAACTTCCCTCTGTGCCAGATGATTTTATATACATATTTATATCCAAAGTACAAACAACTTACAATGTTTACACTGAGTAGTAATCGAAGTCATGTGTCAAATACAATGGGGGGAAGAAAGTAACTCTTCAGAACTAAAGCTTGAAGATATACAATATCTGTGGAAAATCTGGCTTACAAGTAAGAATGCATTGTTTACCTATTCCGTTTAATTATAGAGAACATGCATTTTAACCCTTTGCATACAATTTCTGAAGTCTCATTCTTTTGGTTTGGTTTTTGCTCTGTAGTGCTGCCTGAAGCTATGGAGGTATCACAGCTCCTGGCACAGAATCTCAAAAAACAGGGCCACACACATTTCTGTGATTTGTGATCCCCACCCCCAGGGAGAGGCTGTAAAGGATTCCTCCACCATACTCAAAAGCAGAAGAGTAAAAGAAGTGAAGAGAGCCTTCCTTTGAAGTGGACTCAGATGCCTGTGTGCACTGGCTTACCTCAAGGCCTGCCCTTGCGAAGGATGCTCTTTGGACTTAACGAGGACTATACCAAATGCTCACCTGAGGCCTCTAGACCATTTTGCTTTAAAACTCAGAGTTTCTCCTTTTGCTCTTCCTATCACACAGCAGAGAGGCCACCTTTGTCTTCTCTCACTTAGGCAGTTCTACTTGCTCCTTTCGACTGCGGTAGAGAACATCCTAATGCATTCTTCTAAACATACATGTATTTTTTAAAGAAGCTGGCACTTCATTACTGGAAATTGTCATACACTCATTTTCAATTTGATTCCACAGACATACTACTGAGGCCCACTGAAAGTTCATTTTCCCTCACTACACCAAGTAACGCCCCAAACCCAAAATCTAAAAACTGGAATTGGTATGAGGAAGCAACAAACCAGGAAGGAAAACAAAAAACAAAAGTAAGTAATCTGTAGAATTGCATTTAAAATGGACAGTGCTCTATATATCAGTTTTTGCCTCTATACTAAAATTTCGCTTCCTAAGAACACACAACCAATTTTAAACAGAACCTAATTAAAGCTAAAAAAAACCAACCAACAATATATTTATAGTTTTGAACTTCCTTTAATTTAGAATCTTTGGCTGCTCGATATATTTTGCATCGCACTTATATGGCCTGAGGAAAAAAATGATGAGTCGTATGATTATTTAAGTTACATTATAGTAACTGAAGAGCTAAACATATCTTACCTGTAAGTATGTTTCCAAACCTTGTCGTCGTTGTTCCAGAACTTTGGGGACCCAGTTCCTAACATGTTTAGAAGGGATTTCTGGAGTTTTTATACATTTCTTAAGCTAAAAAGACAGAACAGAAAAAAAAAACAGAAACAGAGATGTCTGTTAACTATAATGGTATTATTTGGGGGGAAAAGCCAATAAAAGAAAGCGAACCACTGCTAGCTCCAATAAAAAATAAAGGAAAATATACGGAAATTTTGTTAAACAATTCTTTATTTGGATGTCCTGATTATTCAGGTTTCAAAATAAATGTTTTGTGTTTGGCAGGAGTTATTATTGATATGTTATTGGAAATGTTATTGGAAATTGAGTTAGAGCTGTCTGTGGAAGGCAGAATAATCTCCTAAAGATATCCCCCAAAGATGTCTAGATCCTATACCTGCAAATGTTACCTTACACAGCAAAAGGGACCTTGCAGATTTAGCTAAATGAGTGATCTTAGAATGGGGAGATGGATCCTGGAATACCAAAGCGGACCTAATGGAATCATAAGGATCCTTATAAGAAGGAGACAGCAGAGTCAGAATCAGAAAGACACTGAAAGAAACTATATGGCTGGCTTTATTTTTACATTTTGAGTCAGAGTCTCACTCTGATGCCCAGGCTAGAGTGCAGTGGCACGCTCATAGCTACTGCAGCCTCGACGTACTGGGCTCACTCAGGTGATCCTTCTGTCTCAGCCTTCCAAATAGCCAGAACCATAGTCATGCACCACCATGACTGGCTAATATTTTTAATTTATTGTAGAGACGAGGTCTTGCCAAATTGCTCAGGCTGGTCTCAAACCCCTGGGCTCAGGTAATCCTCTCGCCTCTGCTGGGATTATAGGCTTCAGCCACCACACGTGGCCTGTGGCTGGCTTTAATAATGGAGGAAGGGGCAAAAAGCCCAGGTAACCTCTGGCAGCTGAAAAGGGACAGAAATGGATTCAGCCCTAGGGCCTCCAGAAGGAATGCAGTCCTGTTGACACCTTGATTATAGTCCAGTAAAATTCAGTTTGGACTTCTGATCTCAAGAAGTGTAAGATAATAAATATGTGTTCTTTTAAACCATTTAGTTGAAGATAATTTGTTATAGCAGCAATAAGTAACAAATGCACTGCCTCTAAAAATGGAATGAATCTTAATTTCTAATTTAAAACTTGAAAATATCTACCAAGGTTACTCCTTACTACACATGCAAAGAAACACATGATAATATAAGGAATGCACACAATTAAACCTGGACAGCTAAAACTATAATAAAAAATTCTTCCCATATACAAGAGTATATCCATCATTAAGCATTCTAGGCTGAAACCTGTCATACACCGTGAAGAAGGGGCCCATGAAATGGCTAGAGCTAGGGCAGCCACCCTGGACTCTGAGGGAGAAGTCTCAGGCTGAGAATGGTACAGCAACAAGAGCCTTGTCCCTGAGGATCATGAAACTGCCACACTAGCCCTAGACATTTATGTGAGACATGAACCAAGTTATTACCTATTAATGTCACTATTATTTTGATTTTAGAGTCACTTGCAGCCAAATCTAATCCCACATGAATAAGGGAAACGGCTGGCACTGCTAGCTACCTACCCAATATTCATTTGCTCCTTCTTGGAGAAAAAAAAAAATCAATGTCATTCAGAGGGCCAACATACTGGTTTCCCAGGTACCCTTGTGATCAAAGTGACTGTGTTAACAAAATGTAGTACAAGTCTACTGAGTAGGGCTCCTATACTCCTAACAAAAAGCTACAGGCTCTTCTTCCTTCCAGAATTGTGAAAGCAACACCTGGTGGGATAGCAGCTATGTTGTAACCAGAGGGTGAAAGTCACTGCTAAGGTGAGGATGGTGACACTGGAAGACAGAAGAAGCCTGGAACATGGATGTCAAGAGATGACCACATCACCTTGACTGCCTGCCTTCAGTTTTCCTGTAATGCAAGAAAAATACATCTCTTACTTGTTTAAGAAACTTAATCAAGTTTCTATCACATACAATGAAAAATATTCCTAACATAAAAGAATCACTTGTTCTAGCTTGAAGATGTTAAGTCAGAGATGCCCAATAGGCATCCAAGTAGAGATGATAGGTAGGCAGCTGGATATGAGTCTGTAAGTCTGAAAGTCAGAATATATAAGTGGCATTTGGAGTTATGGAACTGGAGGAGATTACACTGAGAGTTAGGCACAGATGGGAAAAAAGGGCTGAGGTGGATACAATTTTTAAATGGTCCACTGGTGAACACACTTTGTATGATTCTCTTCTCCTGAGCATGGGTGAGCCCTGTAAATCTGTAAATACGGTAGGACAGTCACTCCTGCAATTATGTTACATTACATATGACTTAGTCCTAGTAGACTGCTATCTTTGAATAAAAACCTGTCATGATATAAGACAGCCACATGGCTAGGACCTGAGAGTTGAGGAGCTAAGAGTTGCCCCTGCTCTACATTCAGCAAGAAAAAAAAGGGGATCTTGCAACTGCAAGCCACTGAATTCTGACTGAGTTTAGAAAGGGACCCCACACCTCAGGTAGTATCACAATCTTGGGTGACCCTTAGTTTTAGCCATTGAGACCCTAAACAGAAAATCCAGTAAACCTGTGCACAGACTCCTGACCCATGGAAACTCTGAGGTAATACGTTTGTGTGGTTTTAAGCTGCTAATATTTGTGGTAATCTGCCATGAAGCAACAGAAAACTAATACAATGGCCAAGGTGTGAGATACCGCACTCTGTGAAGCAGGGCAAGGGAAGAAGAGGGCTAGGGGAAAGTGGGTTCCATCAGGAAAGTGTTTCAAGAAGGTGGGCCTGATGAGACTATACCAAATGATGATGAGAAGTCAATTACACCGGGCGCAGAGAGAAGGGTAGTAGGGAAGTAAAGGCTCCTCTCTCAAGGACTTCTACTAAAAGAGTACATGGGATGAACATGGGGGGAAAGTGTGGGGTCAGAGGCAGGCTTTATTTTGTTGAATAGGAACTACTGTAACAGTTCATACATTGATAAGACTGAGTATTGAGGGGAAACTGACAATGCAAGAGAGAGAGGAGGAGAAATTTATGATTGCAAGGGACTGAATATCTATCTCATCTCTATATTGTTTGAGGTATTTCTCAATAAGAAGGAGGCCAAAATGCTACATTATTTTGTAGTAAGCTCATTAAGTTCCCATTTGAACACAAAGAAGCTTCCTTTAAAACTAGTGAAACATATATTTCAGAATAAAAAAATAAACTCCATTATGTGTCTCTCCTTTTTTTAAATTTAAATCTTGAAGATAGAGCACTGAAAACATTTTCCCTTTTTATTTATGTCAGGAATACTGAGAAAGCGGATCATCATAACTGCTAGGATGTGTGACAGCACTTGTAGGTGAGTAATGAATTGCTTTAGATGAGAGACAAACCCGAGACAATACGTTTCCAGTAGGGCTCAGCTGCTTACAAGATAAATACTACTTTGCCACTTCATCTGATGATTAACTGTACTGGCCTTGCTGCGTCCAGGCAAACGGTCCTTCTGATGCACACAGATAAGAACCAGATTCCAGGATACCATAACACAATCCCCTTTTCCTGGTGTGACCACTCCCTTTCCCTTTTTATACTGTTAGAGGCATTTACACAGAACTTACTCCATACAGACCGGCCATTGTATACATTGGTTATAGTAACCATTTTCCCCAGAAAGGATCAGAAATACTTTTCCCAAGCACACGAACAAAAATAATGAAAAAAAAATAAGTTAAAGAAGTGAGAGACATGGAGGTAAAAACCCAATCTTTTTCCCCATACAGCCACCCCTATTTCCTCGGGTTTCCCTTGAGAGACAGTGTACTATTAGCTTGATCCCATAAGGCAGATTTTTGCTTCTTCTGAAAAGGAGGCAATAACAAAAATGAAGAGAGTTAATTTAAAAACGAATCAACACCGTATTTCACTGAAAATTTGTGAAAAAAAGGGTAGGCTACAACTGACTGAAAACAGCTAGAAAGGCCCATAAAATAAAATATGCTTAGCAGTTTGAAATGCAGGGAAGGTTTTATGACCATACATGCAATTGCAGATCTAGGCGGAGGTAAAGCTTTTTCAAAGTACCACTGTTTAAAATGGTAAGTTATTTGGCTGTAGTGGGTCATAGACAGGTGTAGCCAGCACAGGGGAAAGCACTTGCAAGCCTGAAGGTTCACCCTGTCAAAAGAGCCTGTGCCAGAGCTGGAAGAGAGAAGAACAGGGTGAGTTTTGCTCCTTTCTCGGTGTGATGGTGATGTGTTTCCCATCTGCTTAGCTGAGTAGGCGCTACAAAGGAATCAGGGCAAGTGAAACCTGGGATTAAACTTAACAGTGAACACAAGGTACACAATAGAAACTGTTCTTCTCAACGGAGCTGTTTCTCTAATAATTCATAAATATGTCTGATGTTCTCTAAATATCCTATTTGCCAAATATTTAATGCCTAATATGTAGCTGACACTCTGTGTGGAAGATACAAAAGATTAAGACATGGTCCCTACTTTTAAAAAAGTATCTTCTAATTAGACAAAATTTAGTGGAAATTAAGTTTTTGTTTCCAATGTTGACGCAGAAATCTCTACTCTAAATGGAACAGAAGTTCCAAGAACAGAGAGATTAGAGAGTAAAGAAAGCTAACATGAAAGAAGAAGAACTTAAAATGTCTTGGTATGGCTTGAATAGATTAGGACACAGGAAAGGACATTCAGCATAGGAAAGAAAGCAGGTTGCAATTATCACAGCCAGCACACACCCAGGTGAAGGGGGAGGCTGGCTCATTGTCACCGAAGATATCTTAGGAGGAGTGAGAAATCAGGTCGACCAGTAGAGAGGTTAGTAGTTGACAAAATCATAGTTCTCTGAAAGATGTCCAGAATCTATAAATATATTCACTTCCATGGGAAAAGGGCCTTGCAGATGTAATTAAATTAGAGGTCTTGAGATGGGAAGTTTGCTCTGGAGTATCACAAGGGAAGGTAGAAGTGTTGAGTCAGAGAGAGATGTGATGCAGGAAATTTTATGATGGAAGCAGAAGTTGGAGTAACATGATTGCTGGCTTTAAAGATGAAAAGGGCCGCGAGCCAGAGAATGCAAGTAGCCTTGGGAAATGGAAAAGGAAAGGAAATGGATTCTTTCCTAGAATACCCCCTAGAAGGAACATAGCCCTGCCAGCCCAGTTAGAGTAAGATAATAAATGTGTGTTGTTTTATACCACTCAATTTTTGGTAATTTGCTACAGCAGCAATAGAAAGCTAATATGGGATTTAAGATGATTGGCCTTGAGAGTCAATGTCTATGATATAGCACACAATACAGGCCCATTTCAGTGTGAGTGAGAGAATGGAGCTGAATATAGTGCTTTAGGAAAACTGATCTACAGCAGAGAATGAATAAGAAGATCCAGATCCAAAATGGTTAAAGCGATACTAACAAAAAGTAGTAAGACAATGAACTGGGATGGTAGGAACAGAAAATGAAAAATTAAGTGGTGCATGTTATAGGAATCTGGGAGAATAAATAAGCAGGACTTAGTGACATTCTGGATAATACAAGGTGACAGAAAGATAGGAACAACCTCCAAGATTTAACATCTTGAGATGCATAGTTCTATACCTGTGACTTCAGTGTGTGTGAGATGGAGGTTGGGTGGGAAGGCTTATTCTAAGTGATGCCTTTAAAAATATAATCACACTATAGAGAATCTCCAACTTCTACAGGCATTAAGATCATCTGGGGTTCTGGTTTAACAGGTAGATTACTGGGCTCCATCACAGAGATTATGATTCAGTATGTCTGGAATATAGCCAAGGAATCCCTTAAGTAATCCGAAATTCACACTTTGAAATATACCAATTTAGAAAAACTAAAAATTTTCATCATAGCTCTAGAAGAAATGACTAATTTTCGATAATAAGCTGAAAGGGTAAAAATGGACATATTAGACAACACTAAAACTTTTATAAATTAAAATAAATATCATAACCAAAATTAAAAGGTCCTTGGTTAAAAAAATACTTTTAGCAAATGGCCAATATTTTATTAAAAAGGCCACATATACTAATAAGTAAAAACAACCAAGACACCAGCAGATAAATGAGAAAGCACAACAACAGGCAATTCAAAAAAGAGGGACTACAACTCCAAAACAAACTTAAGAAATACCAATTACGCTGGGCGCTGTGGCTCAGCCTGTAACCCCAACACTTTGGGAGGCTGAGGCGAGAGGACTGCCTGAACCCAGGGGTTCGAGACCAGCCTGGGCAACTTGGTGAGACCTCGTCTCTACAATAAATCAAAAAATAAGCTGGGCATGGTAGCACGTGCCTGCAGTACCAGCTACTTGGAAAGCTGAGGCAGAAGGAACGCCTAAGCCCAGCAGGTCAAGGCTGTGGTGGCTGTGAGCATGCCACTGCACTCCAGCCCGGGTCACAGAGTGATACTCCAACTCAACTAAATAGATAAATAAATAAATAAATGCCAATTAAAATAAGGTAACACACATGCTAAACTAATGAACATAATTTTTAGAGGGGTAATATAGTTGAATATTTCAAGAAATTCAAATGACATTACATTTAATTATATCTTTCTTTCTTTCTTTCTTTCTTTTTGAGTCAGAGTCTCATTTGCCCAGGCTAGAGTGTAGTGGTACGCTCATGGCTATTGCAGCCTCGACACTGGTCAGGTGACCATTCCACATTAGCCTTCAAGTAGTTGGGACCACAGGCACATGCCATCATGCTCGGCTAATTTTTAAATTTATTGTAGAGACAAGTTCTTGCCATGTTGCCCAGAGTGGTCTCAAACTTCTGGGCTCAGACAATCCTCTCACCTTTGCCTCCCAAAATGCTGGGATTATAGGCGTGAGCCACCATGCCTGACCAGATTTAACTATATTTAAAGGGAAAATATTTTATGTTAAAATATAACATTCAAAGCATGTCACAAAATTCAAATCTGGCAATTGAGGGTACCAAAAGGATAAGGTCACACAATGGGACAGCAGCAATCAGTAAAGCTTGTATATTCTGATTAATTTTTATCTATTTCAATCCTTCTCAGCACAAAATTGTACAGTCAAAATTACAAATTTATGTTTATTTTTACACCCTACCATTACTTGTATTTAACTGCCTTCTGTAGTTACCTTTTGCCAAATCTAACATAATCACAACTAGGCAATTTCTAGCAGCTGCTATCCCCTCTATAATACATTAGATTAGATAGTTATCCCAGTTAACACAGTGCCCCACACAGCTATTTTTATCCCTATGTCCCTGTAAAGATGTCTCCAATATTTTAGCCAGGCTGCCAAAAATATGCCAACTAGAGAGATTTGAGAATTTCTTTTCTATTAAATCTGAGAGGCCCTATTATATAATTACAGGACTGGCTAAAATTATTAATAGAACTGCAGCAACCGAGAGAAAAGTGAGTCCCTGAAAATCTAGGAATTTTTTCTGACCATGAATAGCTAAAAACCGCCTACAATCACTGGGAAGAGGGTTCTCTTCTGCAGAAGAAAATAAATCGTATTAGAGATGAGAACTGGGTGATTCAAGACGCCTGGGCAGCTTCTTGCTCAGGGCAGGCCTAATTGGCAGTCACCCAGCTGTGCCTGGCGTGGAGCTGGTCCCCAAGTATCTGGAGAGGACAGCTGGGCCCTGTCGGGGTCACCACAGTGCTGGGTGCTGACCTGGGAGGGCAGCAAGGGGCCTGCATGTGACAGACTGCCTAGTCCAGACTGGTCAGCAGAGACTGGGCAAAGGGAGAGCTCTGGTTTTATTCTCACTGCAGGGACTTATTTCATAGGTACGCGGCAGAAGTCTCTCTAGAATCTATGTTTTCTCAAAAAGCATACAAACAAAAACAGAATTCCACGAGAAGGAAGTGAGTCCCAGACGCCAGGTTTGTTTTTCTTGGTGCTTTTGTAAAGTCTGCTGGCAACACCTGGCCTAAACCTGTGTTCACCCGTACTGTTTCTTCTTGAAGACATCCCGATTGAACAAAATCTAATTGGAGACCTAAATGTGGATTATCTCTTGCTATCCCAACAGAAGAGGATACAGGTAACTTAAAGTTCCCCTTTGAAAGAAAATCAAAGGAAACAATCTTACTAATCTCTCAATAATATCCTGTAAAAGTTTATATTCAATTCTCTACTCTCCTGACTTTTAAAAAAGTAGAGAAGTTTCATTTTTAAAATGCTAAAGAACTTTTAATACAGAGTTAACATACCATCACATCATTTATGCACCGACATTTTCCAGAAAATGAAAGTCTTTAATAGAAGTGAAAGAATAGACTCTGTCTTTCTTAATGTACTTAGTATCTAACCATTTAACTTCTTACCTAACAAGTACATGAAGAAACTGAATCGTCATACAGTGTACACACACACACACATACACACACACACACACACACATTTCATGTTATGTATGTGTGTGCATATATATACACATATATTTCATCCATATATGAAAGGAAAATGGTAAAATTGCACTGATATACAAGGTGGTTTTTCTGGGCAACTTCATAAGTTATTTCTAGTTATCAAGATAATTTCAGCACCCCAATAATAACTTATAACCTGCAAACAATTAAATTTGGGTAGAAAATAAATAAGTATTCACTCTTCTTTATTTACCATTTCTCCCCCAGACTCAGCTACTCCCTCTGCATTTCTGTCTCTTTTATCTAAGACTTTTATGACATGAATCCTAGAACTGAAATATCAGCTTTGTGAAGTGGCCCTCCACCATTTATGAGAAGGCTATGAGCGTCTCTTCACATGTGTTTTTCAGTCCTTCGATACATATGCACATGCATATGATCATTTCTAGGTAAATGTAAGTACAAGTTGAGTTTAATACATTTCTTTCTGTAAATGATCATTGGCTTTCTTTCTTCCTTTTTGTTAACAGCATTAAGTATACTTTATGGATAAAATAGGGTCTGAGGCGTATTCTCTCTGAACCTGTAATGTTCAGTGCAGCACACTGTAAACAGCTTGCAGCCTCAGATTTTTATATATGTAAGTGATCTTAACAGGAAACCCCCTACTCAGAAAGCACAACTTTAAGGGTATGAATATTTTATTTTAAAAGTAAATGTACTTTATAATAAAAGAAACCACATGTACACAAAAATATTAATTCTTTTAGAACCACAGAAAGGAGTCTTAATGTTACACCATCTGCCATACAGAGAAAGAAAAAATAACAAAGATTACCTTTTTGTGCAAAGCATGAAATTCGCTGTACCTTTTTTCAACAAAATGTTTTCTTCCATTCATTAGCACTTCTATCTTAAACACCTAAGGAAAAAATTAAAAAGATTAATTCTACTAGTTCAAGATCCTCAATTGTCTGATGTGGTAAGTTTGTGACCATGATATATTTCATCCCTTTAATTACAGTAGCCGATCCTCCAAAACCCAGAAGGCTCAGGAGACCCTGGCCCAACAGCACTGATTAATGAGCACTCGAACCAAATGCTCACTAACAAACTACAGCATTCTCCAAAAACGCATCTAAAAACAAGGGAAACTTCAGTACATTAAAACATTACTTAATTTTTTAATTAGACACTATTTCTTCTCATTTAAAATGATTTCACCAAATGAATATGATGGTATTGAAATAAAAGTGGAATTCAAGAGCAACACTCTGGTAAAAATCGAGGGCACGCAGTATTCCACTATGGGCATTGCAAGGAAGGCAGCACTCTGTCATCTAGAAGACAGTCATGCAAACAGTAGTGCATTTTAGGTTAATTTCTTCCTAACCTGCATATTCATCTCTAGTCTCAGCTGGGCTTATTCTGCTGTTTGCAAAACAGGGGAAATGAAGTAAAGGCTCATTTTCCCTGCATGATACGAGTGACAGCTTGTGCTACTACCTCCAGAAGGTTGAAAGGCCAGATGAAAAGGCTCTCTGGGTGCGCTAATTAGTAGGCACTAACATGACATTTTCTTGATTCTTGGGTCAGTGGGTCAAGACTGGCAACAAGGGATGAGAAATATTGTGAAATGCTCATGAAAATACAATGTTAAATTTGGTACAGAGGGATGGTTACTAAAGAGAAGGTACTCCATCATTCCAAGAGTTTGTATTTGATTCTTGTTTTGCTAAATGAGAGTTTGCAAACTCCAAGATGAAGGAATATTGTTCAATTACTTAATAAGCCTAATTTTCTATTTCAATTACCTTTTTGAAAAAAAAAAAACTAAACTGTAGTTGAGGTCACATAACACAATAGTGTTAAAAGAAGACTTACTTTAAGCTTAAAAATAGGAACTACTTAAATTTAGTATATGAGATACAAGGTCACGCACCTTCATGAGGAAAACAGATTTCTATGGCTCTATATTTCTCCCTTATATGTAAACACAACTATCTTAGAAAGCCAGAAATTATGTCATCAAACATACAATCTGTTTGCATTTTTGTCTTCTTTGAATCAGAAACAAAGTCTTTTGTTGTATGACAGCTTAAGAAACCTGATTTTATTAAGTGATAAATTTTTACTAATGTAATCAATGTTTTATATTAACCTTTTTTTAGGAAATCTCCCTAAATACTTTGGTGATTGAGTGAAAATATTTTCTTCTAAAAACATATGCATATGCTGTAAACCCTCAGATATATGTACAATGTTTTTCAGGGGGGAAAAAATCTGTTTGCTAGTACACCCGAGAAAATTATTCTTCTTCCAAGACCTTACCAGAAATAGAATCAGGAAAACATCACAAGAAACAAAAACAAAAGAAGTACAGCTTTAACTTGGGGGCCTGGTTAACAGGTTACAAAGCCCCCTTTTTAGCATCAGGTTCCAGATTAAAATCAGGACAATGTGGTAGCAATGAAAGTAGTTTCCATCTGTTGAGCTATATGAAATAAATGAAGCTATGTTCTGGGTCTAGTTGTTTGAGGCTCCATCACAAAAATCACCACCATAATTGGTACATTTACTGAAGAATCTATAGAACAGGGAGAAGGTTGAAGAGTCATAAGGCTCAACTTACTGGGTCACCCTTCAAAAGACCACCCTCTTGCAGGTAGGGATAAGACAAGTTACACAATGGCTGCTTCATGGAATGTCACACCTTCTACTGACCAGATGTTTCCATCACCAAGTTCCACAGTTACTCTCAACAAGCACTGAATTCACAGTGGGGGAGGGGGAGGGTGGATGTACACACACCCATAGGAAAGTATGTGATAAATTTAATTATAATTTGTTATGTTATTTTTGGAGGAAAAAAAAATCTACAACATACCTAATACTGTTAAAACTTTTTTTTTCTAAATTCTGGGAAAACATCTTGGAAAGGAAGTTGGTTCATCAGGATTTCCATGACAAAGTGAAGCAAGAAGTAGGGTCAACTTAATAAATCCTCTTTTTTTTTGAATACCATAACAGACCATTAAAAAAAAAAATTTCCATTTTTCTTACATGTGTTTTCCCTGCTGCCTGGAAATTCTTTTTCTTGCTTTGCTCTCTTGGCAAACTCCTAGTAGTTATTATGTCCCTCATAAGGTGGTGGCATCACAGGATGGTGTTTGGAAGGCACTCAGTGTAGTAGCATTCATTTGCTTATTTATTCAACAGATACTCACTGAGGACCTATGACATGCCCAGGAGTTGTTCAAGGCACTGGGATTCAGCAGTGAACAAAACAGACAAGATCCCAGCCTTCAGGGAGCTTACCTCCTATCCAGGGAGGGAGGCCAACTACAAATACATGAATAATATCGCTATCTTAAGAAATCAGCAGTGCTCTGAAGAACAATATAGCAAGGTGAGGAGATCCTGATTGACAAAAGTGCTGTTTAGGGAGTGTGGTCAGAGAAGACCTCCCTGAGCAACAAGGTGATGAGAGGTTCTGAACCCAGAAATAAATACCAGGAAAAAGGGCATGCAAGAATTGAGTGTGGTTGCCTTTGGAATTTCAGACTGGCTGTGGGTGGACAGGAACTGTTTTCACTCTTAATAAAAAAAATTAAAATTAAAGCCTAGAGCATTTCTGGCCAAGATGGAGTAACAGGAAGCAGACTTACTCTCCCACTTGAAACAACTGGACAAAATAAATAACTGCACAAAATATGTGGAAAAAATGGCTCTCAAGACATCGGACATCAGGAAATGAAGGACAGTGAGAGACAGGAAATAAACAAGGCAAGCCCTACAATTACCTCAGCTTAGCTGCCTGGAGAAGCTTTCCAGGCCTCAGCCTAGGGAAGGGGACCCCACCCAGGCGGAGCCCTGTCTTTCCCTGGGTTAAGGAAAAGGAACTAAGAGAGAGGGGAAGCCAAGGTGGTTAGAGTTTGTAGGGCAGGGAAGTGGATTAGAGTGAGCTACAGGGTGAACTACTGTGGCCCCAAGAGGCCTCCCTCAAGTACTCAGGTGAGAACCAATCACCACATGGGACTGGAAAAACTAGCCAAGGATGGGAAAAGAATGAAAAACAAACAAACAAACAAACAAACAAACAAAAAACAGTGCTCAGGGCTCACATACAACTAGGAATAGTGCCTTCCCAAAAGCTGGGGTAGAAAACCTCATACTTCATGAGGCATTAGTTAATCAGAAGGGTCTTGACTCAGGAGTGGAGCAAAACTAATTACAGACTAAAAGCTGTTTTAGCTCAGTTTAACAAAGTTTAAAAACAAGACCTGAAGAGACAAGATCATTTCTGGGTAACTTAACCACATGCTAAAACAACGCTCAAGAGTATTTTTAGGAATACAAAAATATCTAGAACCCAAAAGGATAAAAATCACAAAGTATGACATCCAACCAAAGAGAAGTAGGAAAGCATACCTCATAATGAGAAGAAAAACCAACCAACTGAAACCGATTCAGAAATGACACATGATGAAATTAGTAGATAAAAACATTAAAATGGTTACTTCAAGAATTATGTTCAAGAACCCAGAAGAAAGACTGGCCAGGTTAAGTGGAGGTATGTAAGATTTAAAAAAAAAAAAAGACTCAAGTAACAGCTCTGGGTTCTGTTGATGAAATTAACAATGTCTGTAATGAACAATTTAGTGGATTTTAGCAGATTAGATTTTGCAGAAGAAAAAAATTAAATCAGTGATAAAGACCTAGCAATAGAAACTATCCAAAATGAAATAAAGATGGGGAAATCTAAAAAAAATGGATAAAGGAACAAAGTATCAGTAAACTATGGAACAACTTTCAACAGCAAAATATATGAACAATTGGAGTTCCCAAAGGAGAGGTGGGGTGTGCGATGAAAGTTAAGGAGAAAGACTAATATTTGAAGAAATCATGGCCAAAATTGTTCCCAATTTGATGGAAACTAAAAATCCACAGTTCCAAGACCAATGGACTCAAGCACGAGAAAATTTAAAAACACAAAAATTCAAGGCTTTTCATAATCAATTGCTTAAAACCAAGAGAAAAGAGAAAACCTGAAAAGCAGGCAGAGAAAAAAGAGACATTAGGTAGAAAAAGAACAAGATAAGTCTGATAGCACATCTCTCTAATAGTACTATTAGTAACCAAGCAATTATGACAGCAATCACAACAAAGACTTTTACAGCACTTATTATACACAGACGCTGTTCCAGCCTCTTATTGCTAGTAATGATCCATTTAATCCTCAACCCTACCATACTAAGGTAGGTAGCATTATCCCCATTTTGCATGTAAGAAAAATGAGATGAAAAAAGAAAATGGAGAAATTACATAATTTGATCATGGTGGGGCTGCATTTTGAATCCAGTTATTTGGCTCCAGAATCTATTGTCTTTTGGACCACAAGGCTGACCCCTAATGAACAGATACCTTTATATAGTTTTGAGCCTATTCATTGGAAAAACTAAACACTTGGAAGTGGGAGAAACCCAGGAGCATTATAGAATGATGACTATATCTTGTATTCATTCCCCATTCAAGGTTCTTTCCTTTAGAAGGGGCTTTATAGGAACTGAGAACCCCTGGGATGGGGAGATGGTGGCATGAGATCTTTACTCCCAACTACTTCAAGCCTATGCTCCTCTCAATCCTGAAAAGAGTAAGAGGGACATTTATTTAAGAATCAGACATTGGTCTATATTTAAAAAGCATGCAACTCTGTCGAGCAGAAGGGTACTATTTTATATTACTTCCTCCTGGCAGGGTCTGTACCCACCGTACCCCCTGAATCTCCTTACACTGTAGTTCCAAATCTTAGCTTGTGTGCTTTTTACTATAAAAATAGTATGTGCTTAGAGGAAAAAATTTCAAAAAGTCCACAAGGGTATATAAACTGAAAAGTATAAGTATCTTACATAAGAAGACTGTTTTCCCTATAACAGATTTTCCATGGTGGTAAACCCAGCATTCTGGGAGGGCAAGATGGGAGGATCACTTGAGGCCAGGAGTTTGAGATTAACCTGGGCAACATGGTCAGATCCTATCTATACAAAAAAAAAATTTTTTTTTTTGAGTTGGAGTCTCACTCGGTTGCCCAGACTGGAGTGCCGTGGCCGCTCCCGGCCACCGTAGCCTCGCCTGCCGGGCTCCAGCGATCCTTCTGCCTGAGCC